>NC_043001.1:126010126-126012626 GCF_006345805.1 Octopus sinensis | reverse complement strand
TCAGGTCACTTGCTATGCAAGTACATCTCCGTAATATATATATATTTTAATTCCGACAAATGACTACGTCAGTTTCGGCAATGAGTATCCTAGTTCAATCAACTGAATTGGCTAAGTGACTGACACTTGTATACTTTCCGTAATCAGACAGTCTCAGCTTGGGGCTACACACAGAGGGGACAAACAAGGACAGACATAGGTATTAAGTCGATTACATGGACCCCAGTGCGTAACTGATACTTATTTAATCGACCCCGAAAGGATGAAAATTCAAATTCCGTCGAGGTCGACTTTGCCTTTCATCCTTTCGGGGTCGATTAAATAAGTATCAGTTACGTACTGGGGTCGATGTTATTGACTTAATACTTATGTCTGTCCTTGTTTGTCCCCTCTGTGTGTAGCCCCTTGTGGGTAGTAAAGAAAGAGGTGGATGTAGGAACGACCGAGTGGTTAAATATTTCGCTTCACATTCATAGGGTCCTTAAGAGTTCATTTCCACTACGTAGTGTTTTCGTCAAACCTGTAGCTTCAGGTGGACTTAATGCTTTCGGAGTGAAAATGGGTTGACGGAAACTCTGTGAAAGTTTTGTCAAAGGATTGTAATTCAAAATAAAACCATCCTTGTTGCACATTGTCTCTCACGAAATCAGCTGTCAGATTACGTTAAGGATACATGCTCACTAAATATCCAACTACTGATGCTGTTAATTGAATGAATAGACAATTAGGTTGATCGAACAACTGGAATACTCATTCTCAAAAGTGATATAGATCTGTTTACCTTGTTTATTCTGACATCTGCTTCTGCACAAATCAAAATCAATCTAGTAGAATGGTTTCAAAAGTATACAGTTATCAGTTGATGTGTAACTCCGTGTTAGTTCCGATCCAGCATTCTTATGATCAACGGCCTTTTGACTATGACCATCCTGACTTTTTTCTATAAGAGTGAAATTTTATTTGTCTTTTTACATGAAGGATCTACGAGATCTCTGGACTAACGTTACTTGACAGGGTGCATAACTTGGAGATCAGAGAATCTCCCCTGGATGATCTGCTACTTTTCTGCACTGAGAGGTTATGGCTCTATTACAACAGACATACGATTAGAATGTCGCTTAAAAGAATTGCCAAACAGATTTTTCATGCCAAACCAACTGGCAGGAGTCTAAGGCATAGACAAAGAATGAAATGGTTGGATAATATCCATAATCTTTGTTGGCCATGCTTGGGAATCCACTGGAAAGTGTAATGACAGTTGCTTCTGAAGGACCCTGTAAAGGAGGTTCCTGATGACTCTACCCACACGACCCTCCCAAAATAGTAGATGAAGATGGGTGGATGGATCTGAAGGAAAGGGTTTTGCTCATGATCTTACGAGCTCTTTTACACCAGCAAAACTTTTGCTGTTGATTTTCCTCCTGAACATTTTCTTTGTCAATACCTGCAGTAAAGATATGAGCAAGGATAGAATTTTAGAGGCTGATGTTCCAGGAAGGATTAGGAACTTGGAGTGGGTGGGACACAACAAGGATGATGAGAAAAGGAGAGACAAGTAGGATGGGAATGTCTTGAGTCAAAGTGGCACGAGCATAGTTAGCAGAGGCCATAATAATAGAAGCAGTGGAAAAGACAGAGTGGAAACAGTGCATTTGGTGGCCAGAGCCTTCATGTGTAACTATAAGTGACTTTATGCTAATCAGATGGGTGACCCTTTTGTAGATGCAGATATCTTATTTTTTAATGTATCTTCTTTTTTTTAATATTGTAGGATGTGCTTCAAGGGATTTTTGACTGTTCTTTGTAGCAGGTCATCATCATCACTATGACTTAACGTCTGTTTTCCTTGCTGGCATGAGTTAGTTTGACTGGACTGGTAAGCTGAAGAGTTGCACCAGGCTCGTTTCAGCTTGGTTACTATAGCTGGATGTCCTTCCTAATGCCCTTCATAATGACAACCTTTCCATTGAGTGTACTGGGTGCCATTTATGTGTCACTGGCTTGGGCACCTTTTGCATGACACCGGCATGGGTACCTTTTGTGTGTCACCAGTATGAGTGCCTTTCATGTGTTATGGTACAGGCACCTTTTGTGTGACACCGGCATGGGTGCCTTTCGTGTGTCACCGGCATGAGTGCCTTTCATGTGTTATGGTACAGGCACCTTTCGCCTGTCACTGGCATAGGTGTCTTGCATATCCCTAACACGAGTGCCTTTTATGTGTCACCAGGACAGGTGCATTTTGTGTGTCAGTGGCATGGTTGCCTTTCATGTGTCACCGGCACCTTTTGTGTATCACTGGTACGGGTGCCTTTCGCATGTCACAAGCAGAGGGGTTTTTTTTGCCTGTCATCGGCATGGGCACCTTTTGCATATCATTGGCACAGGTCAGGTTGTATATACATATGTGTGCAAATAGATTTGTGTATGTTGGGCACTCTAAAAGTATTTATCCATATTGAAGAGCACCTCAGTTTTCTTTCATAGATTATTATCTATT
>NC_043001.1:125940126-126005126 GCF_006345805.1 Octopus sinensis | reverse complement strand
ACATCCACTTTTCTATGCTTGCATGGGTCTATCAGAATTCACTGGGGCTGATATTCTATGGCTGAATGCCCTTCCTGTTGCCAACCCTTATGTGTTTCCAAGTAAGGTAATATTTCCCCCATGATCAGACATACTCTTTACTCTCTCTTTACTCTTTTACTTGTTTCAGTCATTTGACTGCGGCCATGCTGGAGCACCGCCTTTAATCGAGCAGCTCGACCCCGGGACTTATTCTTTTGTAAGCTCAGTACTTATTCTATCGGTCTCGATTGCCGAACCGCTAAGTAACGGGGACATAAACACACCAGCATCGGTTGTCAAGCAATGCTAAGGGGACAAACACAGACACACAAACAAACACACACACTCATATATATATATATATATATACATATATATGACAGGCTTCTTTTAGTTTCCATCTACCAGATCCACTCACAAGGCTTTGGTTGGCCCGAGGCTATAGTAGAAGACATTTGCCCAAGGTGCCACGCAGTGGGACTGAACCTGGAACCATGTGGTTGGTAAACAAGCTACTTACCACACAGCCACATGTTTATGCTGATTACTGGAAACAGACCCAACTTGCATGATGGTTACTCATTTACAACTATCATGCAGTGTTAAGGCAAGGAGACAGTAAAACACATACACTCACATATATATATATATATATATAAATCTCTTGGGTGCAGGTATGACTGTGTGGTAAGAACCACATGGCTCTGGGGTCAGTTCCACTGCTTGCTATCTTGGGCAAGTGTCTTCTATAGCCTCTGGCCTTGTGAGTGGATTTGGTAGACAGACTGAAAGAATGCTTGTGTGTGTGTGTGTTTGTATTTGTCCTACACCACTGCTTGACAACTGGTGTTAGTATTTTTATGTCCCCATAACTTAGTTCAGCAAAGAGCCCGATAGAATAAGTAAGTACCTGGCTTAGAAATATAAGTACTGGGGTCGATTCTTTCGACTGAAAATTCTTCAAGATGGTACCCTAGTATAACCACAATCTAATGACTGAAACAAGTAAAATATAATCTCAATGGAAATTGCAGCTGTGATACCAGTGCTGGTGGTACGTAAGAGAACCATCCGAACGTGGCCGTTGCCAGCGCTGCCCCAACTGGCCTCATGCTGGTGGCACGTATAAAGCACCATCCGATTGTGGCCGTTGCCAACCTCGCCTGGCCCCTGTGCCGGTGGCACGTAAAAAGCACCCAATACACTCACGGATTGGTTGGCGTTAGGAAGGGCATCCAGCCGTAGAAACATTGCCAGATCAGACTGGGCCTGGTGCAGCCTTCTGGCTTCCCAGACCCCAGTTGAACTGTCCAACCCATGCTAACATGGAAAGCAGATGCTAAATGATGATGATGATATATATATACACATATATATGCACACAGACACATACCATGATTTTCTTTCAGTGTGTCTCTACCAAATCCACTCTCCAAGCTTTGGTTGACCTGTGACCTGTAGTAAAAGGCCCTAGTTGCCAAGCAGTGGGATTGACTCTGCTTGGCAGTGTGTGTATGTGTGAATACATTATGGGTGACAGGAGGAAGTGAAATGAGTGAACAGCCAAGTGTGCCTGAGTGAAGGAGACAGGAGAGCAGCCAGCTGCAAAAGCAGAAGCCACGGTAGTAGTAACAGTTGAAAAGTGAAAGAGAGGAGACGTTTTGGTGTGTTGAAGTTGGATGTGTGTTATTGGTGAGTGATCTTTCTTATGACATGGTTTAGAATGTCTGTGAATAGCAGCTGTACAGTATTCCATTGCGGTTTCACTTGAGCTTTTGTAGAGGGTTACTGGAGGTCAAAGTATTTTCTGGTTCTGAAGTAGGAAGATACTCTTTTACTCTTTTACTTGTTTCAGTCATTTGACTGCGGCCACTCACAAGGCATTGGTCAGCCCGGGGCTATAGCAGAAGACACTTGCCCAAGATGCCACGCAGTGGGACTGAACCCGGAACCATGTGGTTGTTTAGCAAGCTACTTACCACACAGCCACTCCCGCACCTATGAGTAAACATCAAAATGTTACCCAAAATGTCCCTTAAAAGTCATCAGTTACAGTAAAAGTTGCTGCCATTCATTAATGGTGACATTTTCAAGAGTGTGTCATAGAAATAGTTCTGATTAAGGTGATATATGCAGACGTTTCTGTTGCTGGCATGTCTACAAGTTTGAGCCTTATTTGGTTTTCTCAGGTCCATACTGGGTATTCTCTCTCTCTCTCTCTCATATATATATATATATATATATATATTATATATATATATATATATTATATATATATATATATATATATACACACACACACAGATAGGTCCATATACGTGAGAGTGCTGAAAAGTTCCTGGCTTTGAGTAAAAGAAAATACAAGAGAGTCAGTTAATTATGATTTTATAGAACATATTCCCTTCTCAGATTCACATACTTATTGCAGTGGTCCTTCAGTTTTTCTAATCCCAGTAAAAGAACTCAGAAAGCTGGGCCTCCAATCAGGCCTGTTGCGATAACCTTAAGGCCAGGAACTCTTCAGCAGCCCCTAAACACACACACACTTTTTTTTTAATGAACAGAAAGTTACAAAAGTGAAAAGTTTCATGCATGGCACTTATCACTCCTGGTAAAATTGGAACTTGCAACATTGAGCTTAATAACTGCCAGATACAAAACACTTGACCCTTAAGTCATATATCTATGTAGAGTGTATACATGCATGTGTGCATACCCAAATGCAGATAAAGTGTGCTATTGATATTTTCTTTGCAATAAAAGCAGTGCAGTGCACACGACAAGATACATACTTATAGCTGTTTAGTCTGTAAGTTAATACTCTAATGACATACTTAGTTGTACACCTCTTATACTCACACAGGTAGGACTAATAAACCTGGTCTTACCTATGGTTGGCATTTTAATCTTTCAAAGCCAGATTATGCAATATGCTCTCAAGGATAATGGATATGATTGATGCTATAGGAAGCTTGACTTAGATACTTAATAACCTCTTTGGTAAGTTAATGTTGTTAGTTATCTTTCTGGGGCTGATGGAATAGAACCCTAAACAAGTGTTGTATACTGTTGCTCTGAGTCAAGCAAAGCCCTGTGATTGAATTCAGTATACTGAAAAGAAGCCTGCTCTGTGTGTGTGTGTGTTTGTTTTACTGTCTCTTTGCTTTGATATTGCTTGATAGTTACAAGGGATGTCCTTAGCACTCTTCCATGAAAACATATCTAGCCATTGGGGGAATGTTACCTTACTTGGAAAGAGGTGAGAGTTGAAGACATGAAGGGTATCTGGCTGGAGAAAATCTACCACAGAAAATTCTGTTCAACCCATGTAACCATAGAAACACAGACATTAAAATGATGAAGATGGTGTTTAGCTCCTGATCAGCTCTACTAAAACAGACATACAATTACAGGCATTCTATATCTTCTTTGGCTTTCCTTTCTTATGGTTACCTTCCAATAGAGGAGATCAGTGGTCAATTCCTTTTCCACTCTATTTTTGTGTCCATGAGCAAGACATTTGACCGATAATAACCAAGTCTGCTTAGTTGGAAGTAGGCTTTTGTTGTTGACTCTGATTGAGTAGACACCTGTAATTGAAACAATCAAGCTATGGCCATCTCTTATTTTCAGATAATGTATTCTAGACCACATTATATAATATAACCTTTTTTAAAGATAAGGTGTGGTTTGAGGAGGATTTGGCTGCTTTTACTTGCAGGTCACATTGTGTGTGTGTGTGTGTAAGAGGGAGGCAACAAAGGAAGTAGTTAGAGGCCAAAAACCTAATAGTTTGTACTCAATTATAACCTTATGATGCATCCAAAGACAAACACAAATTTTCTTGTTGGCTCATGTTAAACTCCAGGCCAACTCTGAATGAGTAGCCCCATGATTACTGGCAGTCCAGCTTTGACTATCTTGTCTTATTTTGAAGTATATAGGGCCATATAGTCCATATTCTTTTGTTTTTCTTTCTTTAAGATGGGAGGTTGTGATTTGAAGATTAGGCTGCTATTTCTAGCTTTTTGAACAGCCATATAAAGGTTCCTTTTGTGGCTTGAGTTGGAAGTAATTATTGCAGGGTAATATAGTGGTGCTTTATTAGCTGATTTCAGTTTCTCCTGCAAGGAAAGTAACTTGCAGTAGACTAGTTTTCTATCCAGGAGGAAATTTGTCTCATCATAGGTGCTGGCATGGCTGTGTGGCTCAGATGCTTACTTTGCAACCTCATTGTTTTGAGTTCAATTCTATGTAGCACACCTTGGGTACATCTTCTGCTATAGCACTGGGTTGACCAATGCTCTGAAAGTGAATTTGCTAGACAGAAACTGAAAGAAGCCTGTCTAAGTACTGGGATTGAGTTGTTCGTTTAAACCCTTAAAGGTGGTGCCCCAGCATGGCTGTAGTCCAGTGATTAAAACAAGTTAAAGATAAAAGATAGTGTAATTCAAAACAAAGGAGTATTATGTAAAATTACTGTCAGTCTTGAATTATGTTGACTAAATTGTTAGGGTACCAAAATGATTCACTACTCTGTTAGTGCTGGTTATGTGCTGTGTCAATAACCAGAGCCCTTAACTTTCAGGAGCCCAATCTGTCAGCTGTATATGAACAAACAGGATTCTTGTTGTTGTTGTTTAACCCCTCAATCGCATGCCCCATTCCCGTTCCCAGTGAAACCAGATTGAGTAGACATTAGATGAAAGTTGTCTAACTTTCACTAACCCTTCTTTTCAGATACAACTTATCTTGGGCTATGTTATCAAATGTGTCCTTCTTGTTTTTATCAAAATCATATTTAACAAAATCATAGGCGCAGAAGTGGCTGTGTGTTAAGTAGCTTGCTAACCAACCACATGGTTCCGGGTTCAGTCCCACTGCGTGGCATCTTGGGCAAGTGTCTTCTGCTATAGCCCCAGGCCGACCAATGCCTTGTGAGTGGATTTGGTAGACGGAAACTGAAAGAAGCCTGTCGTATATATGTATATATATATATATATATGCGTGTGTGTGTTTGTGCGTCTGTGTTTGTCCCCCTAGCATTGCTTGACAACCGATGTTGGTGTGTTTACGTCCCCGTCACTTAGTGGTTCAGCAAAAGAGACCGATAGAATAAGTACTGGGCTTACAAAGAATAAGTCCTGGGGTCGATTTGCTCGACTAAAGGCGGTGCTCCAGCATGGCCGCAGTCAAATGACTGAAACAAGTAAAAAGAGTAAAGAGTAACCCTTTAGTATTCAGATTATTCTGTCATATGCGATGCTTATTTATTCTTATTATTTTCAATTAATTATACATTATTTCATATCTTTGAGATTTCGATGATGTGACTGCTTATTTTTATAATGACATTTTAGGGGAGGTGTGAGAAACTGAACCTAGCCATTTTGAACATAGGTCAGGTACACTATTCAGGCCTGATATGGCTGGTTTAACCCTTTTGTTACTAACCCGGCTGAAACCGGCTCTGGCTCTAGTACAAATGTTTTGTTTTTATAAGTTTTGAATTAAAATCTTTCACCAAACCTTAGTCACAATTTATGCTCCTAACACTAACTTAATGATAACTAAGTTATTTTACTAAATTCTTTGTTATATTTAAAATAATTGAGAGAAAAACAGAGAATCTCAAAATAAATACAGTAATGAAAGGGTTATACTAAAGGGTTAAGATAGATTGGGCTGCTATATCTAGCAGCTTGAACATTCTCATTTAGCTTGAGCACAATTTAGTTGAGTTTAGGGAGGTGTCCTCTGCAAGCAACAGAGATCCATTTTATAACTGATAAGTCAGTTGTTGGCTTGAAGTGCTGAGTTGACATTCTCTCTCACAGGATGCAGGCAAACACATTTGACAAACCATTCTTCTGTAAATGATCTTTCCTCGAAAAATCCTGCTTTGTCTGAGCTGTTTGCCAGGAGCTGATGTCACTTCTGCGGCATGTGTCATTCCATACACTACCCTTCAACTGTTTCCTGAAATAAATAAACATAGCTACACTAATTTTACAGTGTAGAGCAAGCAGCCCAGTTTGTTCCTGTTGGAACCTTAAAGTATACAGCTAACTTTTAAAAACCACTGCTTAGCTTATTTGTGTAATACTCCTGAGAATTGAATTGAGTCTGTGATAAGGAGATGCAGTCTGATACAGTAGTGGTAGCAGTGGTAGTTGGTTTCTTCCAAAAACTCTCTCGGTTCAGAAATATTTGTTTCACAGCAAAAGTTGCTGCCTCCCTCCTCTCTCAGTGACCTTTCTTTGAAAAATAAGAAGAAATAAAACAAAATCTTGTCAAATGGAATCTGCTGTAACCTAATAGGGTGGGAAATATACTATTTATGAAAAAGTAGGGTGAGAAATGATTTGCTTAACTGGAGTAAGCATTATATAAAAAAAAACAACAAAAAATATATATGTATAGGAAGCAGTTGTTGAAATGTTGGATAAGGCTTTTGCTATTTATTTTTCTCCCCATGTTGTTGTTGTTGTAGCAGGAGGTAATGCTATAATATAATGCTACATTACTGTTGGTAAGTTACTTAGTGAGCTGATTCCATAATTCAGTTTTTGGATTCCCTGTTGGAATTGGTTTTGCAGTTATTATTTAAAACAAAAAATGTATAGGCGCAGGAGTGGCTGTGTGGTAAGTAGCTTGCTAACCGACCACATGGTTCCGGGTTCAGTCACACTGCGTGGCATCTTGGGAAAGTGTCTTCTGCTATAGCCCCGGGCCGACCAATGCCTTGTGAGTGGATTTGGTAGACGGAAACTGAAAGAAGCCCATTGTATATATGTATATATATATATATATATATATATATATATATATATATATATATATATGCGTGTGTGTGTGTCTGTGTTTGTCCCCCTAGCATTGCTTGACAACCGATGTGGTGTGTTTACGTCCCCGTAACTTAGCGGTTCGGCAAAAAGAGACCGATAGAATAAGTACTGGGCTTACAAAGAATAAGTCCCGGGGTCAATTTGCTCGACTAAAGGCAGTGCTCCAGCATGGCCACAGTCAAATGACTGAAACAAGTAAAAGAGTAAAAGAGTAATCAAATAAATTATTATTATTATTATTAACTTTTATGCTTTTTGGAAAAGGAATGCATGTTACAACTTCCTGTTCCTCTACATCAAAGTGAGCAGCTACCACGACTGTGTGAGCAGCAGTGGCTGTTCCTAAATTAGACACAAAGTGCAGACATGGCCATGTGGTAAGAAGCTTGCTTCCCAAATACATGGTTCCAGGTTCAGTCCCACTGTGTAGCACCTTGGGCAAATGTCTTCTACTATAAGCCTTGGACCGACCAAAGCCTTGTCAGTGGATTTGGTAGATGGAAACTGAAAGAAGTCTGCCATATGTGTGTGTGTCTTTGTTTCTGAGGTCTCCCCCCCCCCACTACTTGGCAACTGGTGTTGATGTGTCTACATTGCTGTAACATAGTGGTTCAGCAAAAGAGACTGATAGAATGAATACCAGGCTTAAAAAGAAAATAAGTGCTGGGATTGATGAGTTTGACTAAAGTTCCTGAAGGTAGTGCCCCAGCTTGGCCGCAGTCTAATGACTGGGACAAGTAAAAGGTAGAAGATAAAAGACAAAGCCAGAAACTTTAGGTAAGGATAAGGTGGAAACAGTCAATTATATATCAAACAATTTAGGCAGTGAGCTGGCAGAAACGTTAGCACGCCGGGCGAAATTCTTAGCGGTATTATGTCTGTCGTTACGTTCTGAGTTCAAATTCCGCCGAGGTCGACTTTGCCTTTCATCCTTTCGGGGTCGATAAATAAAGTACCAATTTCACACTGGGATCGATGTAATCGACTTAATCCCTTTGTCTGTCCTTGTTTGTCCCCTCTATGTTTCGCCCCTTGTGGGTAATAAAGAAATATATATACCAAACTCTAGCTTTTGATTGGTATTTTAATTTATTGCATCTTTCCTTGACAGGATGAAAGACATATTAATTTAATTAGGCCAGGAGAGTTTTTGGACTAAATTACCTTGTGGTATTCAGTTTAAGTTGTTGATTGGCTGAAGTGTTTGAGCACTGGATAGAATTCCTTGCAGTGTTCATCCCCAAACTGAATTCAATTCCTGTTTAGGTCATCAATGCCCTTCATCCTCACTCTGTCTGTTTGTCTGTCTCTCTCTTTCTTCTTCCCCTCTCCTCCCTCCCTCCCTCCCTCCCCTTTTCCTCCCCTTCTCTCTCTCATTATCTCTCTCCTCCCTCTCCCCCTCCTTCTCTTTACCCCTCCTCTCTCTCTCTCGCCCTCCCTCCCTCCTCTCTCCTCCCTCTCCTCTCTCTCCCACTCCCTCTCCCCTTCTCTCTCGCCCTCCCCATCCTCTCTCTCCTTCCCCCCTCTCTCCCTTCTCTCCATTCTCCTCTCTCTCTTTTCCCTCTCCTCTCTCTCTATATCTCTCTCTCTCTCGCCCCTCCTTCCTCTCTCTCCATCCCCTCCCCTCTCTCTCTCGCCCCTCCTTCCTCTCTCTCCATCCCCTCCCCTCTCTCTCTCGCCCTCCCTCCCCTCCTCTTGCTCCCCTCTCCATTCTCCCCTCTCTTCTCCCTCTCCCCCATCTCTTCCTTCTCTCTCTTTGGACCCTATCTATAAGTCAATGCCTTCTCATACAGTGTCATTCTGATTCAACTTGAGAATT
The DNA here is from genome assembly GCF_006345805.1 of Octopus sinensis. NCBI lineage: Eukaryota > Metazoa > Mollusca > Cephalopoda > Octopoda > Octopodidae > Octopus > Octopus sinensis. The sequence continues at coordinate 125,996,438 of NC_043001.1, read as the reverse complement.
GTGTTGAAGGTACATGTCTTTTACCTTATGTTCGCTTCTGTCATTGAACCGAGGCCATGCTGGTGCACCACTTTGAACTGTTTAGTCAAGCAAATCAGCCCCAGTACGTATTTTTTTTTTAAGCCTGCTACTTATTCTATTAGTGTCTTTTGCCAAACCACTAAGCTATGGGGACACAAACAAACCAGCACCAGGTGTTAATGGTGGAGGATAGAGTGGACCAAAGTCATGTACAAAATAAGTTCAATAAGCTCAGAAATTGTGAAAACATGCTTTAATTTTTCTAAAACTAAATGAAATAAAATAATGATGAATACGCATGAGTGGCTGTGTGGTAAGTAGCTTGCTTACCAACCACATGGTTCCGGGTTCAGTCCCGCTGCGTGGCACTTTGGGCAAGTGTCTTCTACTATAGCCTCGGGCCGACCAAAGCCTTGTGAGTGGATTTGGTAGACGGAAACTGAAAGAAGCCCGTCGTATATATGTATATATATATATATATATATATATATATATGTGTGTATGTATGTTTGTGTCTGTGTTTGTCCCCCTAGCATTGCTTGACAACCGATGTTGGTGTGTTTACGTCCCCGTCACTTAGCGGTTCGGCAAAAGAGACCGATAGAATAAGTACTGGGCTTACAAAGAATAAGTCCCGGGGTCGATTTGCTCGACTAAAGGTGGTGCTCCAGCATGGCCACAGTCAAATGACTGAAACAAGTAAAAGAGTAAAGAGTATGTATTTGTACATGATGAATACAATAAATAATAATCATAATAAAAACACCAGGACTTACTAGTATATATAACATGCAGAAAATAGCACTGCTATGTACTGCACACATCCTGCATAAAACACTTTCAATACAGTGAAAATAAGAGCATCACAACAAACCACATCACATACCCAAGGCACACAGAGCTGCGCTCGGTAGTGCAGTGAAAGCATGTGATAAAAATAAGACTACTGAATAATAATAATATCAGTAAAATGTCAAATGTTTTGGTGCGGGACGTTTGGCCCACCATATACAAGCATGACAAGCTTTTTTCAGTTTCTGTCTACCAAAGCTTTGGTTGACCTGGGGCTAAAATTGATAATGCCCTAGGCACTGATCCCAGAACCATGTGGTTGTGAAGCAAATTACTTACCACATGGCTACATCTGTGCCTGACTATTCCTCATAGCTGTCTGTTAATTTCATTCACATGTTAATTTAACAAGTAAGAATTCAGGTAATCAAATAAACTGGATTCTCATTGTAGGAACTGATGGACTGTTCACTGACATTCAATAGTTGTTTGGTTGGGTTGATAAAAATTAATACCAGGTTGTGCTTTGGGATCGATTTAATCAATTGTTATTTCCTATAAACTAGTGGATTTGTCAAAGAAAAAAATTATGTTGTAAATGAACGAGTCAAATTGATAGTGGTTGGTGGAATTGATTAAGTGCCAGAGAAAATTCTTTGGCTATTTGGCTTTGCCTTTCATCTCTTCGGCTGATAATACAAGTATTATCAAATATTGGGTTTGATCTACTCTACCCTCATCCAAAATTTCTACTCTTGTACTGTTGTATGAAATTGATATTAAATGATTAAAATGTCTATAACCAAGATAGTTGGACCTCTGATTAAACTGCAGGATAGTACACAGTTTTACCATGTTCATTTCCAAGTTCAAGTATTGCTGGCATTAATTTTGCATTGATGAAAAGCCATTAGTTATTAAATGACTGTTTGCTTGGTCTTTGAGTTTCCATATCTTTTTTTCCATATTGGTTTGTTTCTCTGAGTCCTTCCAGCCCTTTGCCCATGTTAGGTTGTACATTCCTCACCTGGGATAGACTTTGCATTTATACACATCCACGTCATTCTGACAGGAGACTGTCAGAATGATGTGGATGCCTCTGAAAATTGATTTAAAGCTGTTGTTCATTTATGGCCAACCCATGCTAGCATGGAAAGCGGATGTTAAATGATGATGACGATGACGTCTATCCTGTTTTGTAGTGATAATGTTGTCGATCTGGTTTGTGTGCCCTCTACATTGGTAGGTGATCAGGTGGCTGGCTGTTTTTCTGGATGATGATGATGAGTGTTGCAGATCATCGGATCACAAAACTCCAGTAGCCTTACTCTCTCCCCATTTCTAGAGCCGAAGCTGTAATCTTCATGCACACCATGAAATCCATTGGCTTTCCTAACATATTTGTCTTCAAGGTAGTTTGCAAAAGGGCCTCATAAAAATGGTCTGTCCACATTGTGGAGCATATGTAGAGATAAATGTAGCCGTTGATTTAAGACTAGTCTCAGCTTAATTATTCTATCATACACTCTGTCTACCTCAGTTATTTCATCTATCCATGATTAATATTTTAATTATTCTGGTAGTATGTGATGGAGAATAGTTATAACACTGGACATGCTTTAGTTTTTAGATTTGCTTTAGACTTCCTCAGCAAAATCCAACTGATAGTAAGTTGGACTCGTTAGATCATTTGAGAATTGTCATGGACATGGACAGCACCATGTATAGTACAGCACCAGTATCAGAATACAAATTATAAATCATTCCATCTCCAGTGCAACTCCTCTATCAACTTTTTATTATCAGTACCATTATCTTTCCCACTTTTTTTGAAAAAACAGTGCACATTTCACATGGATTTTTCCAGATTAGCATGGGTTGGTTGGTTCCTCAAATTCATACATTTACACAGACTGTTTGAGTAGTTAATTGGTCCTTCTACTACCATACAACCGGAATTATTATTTGTCAGGTGCATTTTTTCACTGCTCACTTCTTTGACAGAGCTACAGTCCTGGGTGAAACAAATACCAAGTCAGGGTACTTGACATTTGGAATGTTAAATGTTTGCAGCTTTCTACCAGTTGGAGATTGTGGCAGGTGGGGAAACTTGGTGCTGATGAAAATCAACTGGCTGGTCTGTGCCTGAAGACTTTTGCCCCAGGCCTGTGGATAATTTCCAAAATCCCTGGCCTGGCAGTGCTATGAGGGGGCATTGCTGGTTCAAAATAGACACTGCAGGCACAAAAGTAGTCAGCAAGACCTGTCCATGTTACAAACAAGACAAACTATTCAGCACACACTCAACCAGTGCCTGAGCATTACTGACTGGTAGAGTTGTTGAACAGCTGCTATTGCATGTAAGACAGACCTGGCTAGTGAATTGGTGGAATTGTTTGAGTCTTGTGTATTTCTTTTGGCTCTTCACATTCTGAGTTCCGATCCTGCCAAAATCAACTTTGCCTTTCGACTCTTTGCTGGTTGATCAAATAAAGTTCCACCTGAGTACCAGGGTTGATATAATTAACTCCATGCCTTCTCGATTTCTGGCCTTGTGCCTATGTAATGCATGGTTGTGATAGTAGTAGTAGGTGTAGCTTTTACTGCCAGTGAATGGCTCTTAGGGTTTGTTTGTGCCAAATTTGTATCTGTATAATATTTGTTCACTTCCGTTATTACTACTGGACTTTACATGTTCTTGTTATTTTTTTTTGTCTTTCATATATTGGTATAAGAAGACCTTGCAAGTCAGAGATGTTAACCATCTTAACCAATCATCTCTAATTGAATGCTGCAATTAATGTAATTGGTTTTATTCAGTGGTGCAGTGCACTGCATCATTAGCATCAGTTATTTTAAACTTATGATCATTGGGTTATGATCTTTCAGACATGGCTTAAGAAGCTGATATATATTTAAAGAAGGAGGGAAAAAAGAAAAGCATTTATTTATTATTACTTTTATTTTATTGTTAGCTTGCAAAGCTTCTAAGGCTTTTCAAATAACTCCTTTATAAAACCTAATATATGTTTCATTTTGGAATATTGCTCTCTTATGTAGCTGGGTTGGCATTACTCTTTCAATTTATGGCATCTTTATCTTCATTCAGAATATAAAAAAAAAGGGGGGGAAAAATAAAAATAAAAACAGACAAACCCATTTGTTATTGAAATCCCTTCAAAATCTAATCTGTTGCAATGCTGTTTTCTCTTTCCATTTCCTCTATCAACCACTATTGCAATTGGTTCTGTTCTTCAGGAATTGTTGGCTCCACCCCCTCGTATCATTTCTGCAATCTACTTTCAAGCCATCAAGTAGGAGATTTTATGTAGTTGCCCATACTTGTAGAAATAGTAGCTAAGTCTCCATTACTATTGACAACATAAACAAAGCAACAAATTGGTAGTGAATTGAGTGACGAGTATAGGCAGCAAGTTTGCAAAGTATAGGCAGCAAGTTTGCAAAGTATAGGCAAGCAAGTTTGCAAAGTATAGGCAAGCAAGTTTGCAAAGTATAGGCAAGCAAGTTTGCAAAGTGTAGGCAAGCAAGTTTGCAAAGTGTATGCAAGCAAGTTTGCAAAGTGTAGGCAAGCAAGTTTGCAAAGTATAGGCAAGCAAGTTTGCAAAGTATAGGCAAGCAAGTTTGCAAAGTGTAGGCAAGCAAGTTTGCAAAGTGTAGGCAAGCAAGTTTGCAAAGTGTAGGCAAGCAAGTTGCAAAGTTAGGCAAGCAAGTTTGCAAAGTGTAGGCAAGCAAGTTTGCAAAGTGTAGGCAAGCAAGTTTGCAAAGTGTAGGCAAGCAAGTTTGCAAAGTGTAGGCAAGCAAGTTTGCAAAGTGTAGGCAAGCAAGTTTGCAAAGTGTAGGCAAGCAAGTTTGCAAAGTGTAGGCAAGCAAGTTTGCAAAGTGTAGGCAAGCAAGTTTGCAAAGTGTAGGCAAGCAAGTTTGCAAAGTGTAGGCAAGCAAGTTTGCAAAGTGTAGGCAAGCAAGTTTGCAAAGTGTAGGCAAGCAAGTTTGCAAAGTGTAGGCAAGCAAGTTTGCAAAGTGTAGGCAAGCAAGTTTGCAAAGTGTAGGCAAGCAAGTTTGCAAAGTGTAGGCAAGCAAGTTTGCAAAGTGTAGGCAAGCAAGTTGGCAGAATATAGGTAGCAAGTTGGCGAGGTATAGTCCTCGGTTGGTGGTTTCAGAGTTCACTCTGTTGCAAGGATATGGGCCAAGTCTCTGGTTTAAAGATAATTTTGTATTTTTCTTCTGCTAGTTTTGGAGGGAGGCCCTGATTAAGAAAAAATAAAAGGGTTGGGTTACTTTTCTTTCTCTGACTAAACAGTAAAAAATGAAAAGAAACAAAACAAAAAAAAAACCCCAGCTTCACCACCAACTGCAATAAACTAGGAAGATTGCCTGTATGCGGTTGCTCAACCTGCTAGAATTAGCAGTGAAATTTCATTTGATATTGCATCCTACAGTCTTAAAAAGGAAAGGACATTAGACAATTATGGACTGAAATGTCTTTGATCTTTGGGTTAAACAACTACAGCAGTTGATTTCATAACAATAACACAATATCAGGGGGTCAACATGAATCTGTTTCTGTTAGCAGTTGACTTGCAAGTAATAACAGACAAATCCCTTGCAAATTTCATCATACTTGCTTTTAAAAAACGAAAGCTTTTTTTAGTTTTTTTTTCTATACACCATCAAAAACCAATATGACTGCATCCCAGGAGAGGCCCTTGGCAGTCTTGGATTTTCCTTTTCTATTACCCACTGCTCTCTATGCTTGGCAAAAAAGCTGGCACACATTTTGATCATAGATCTACTTGGTCAGAGCTCACTTAAAATTCGACACTAATGTATGTTTAGGACTTGCACCATCTTTCATTGATTCTTTAAGTCCTTGCTGCTGCTGCTGCTGCTGCTTCTTTCTTTCTTTCTTTCCTTCTTTCTTTCTTCTTTCTTTCTTTCTTTCTTTCTCCCTCCCTCCCTCCCTCCCTCCCTCCCTCCCTCCCTCCTTCCTTCCTTCCTTCCTTCCTTCCTTCCTCCTTCCTTCCTTCCTTCCTTTCTTTCTTTCTTCATTTATTTATTTACACCCAGACCACTTTTCTAGCACCCCTTCTCCCCACTCACCATCACTAGCATACACCACTTTCTCAAGCAACTTCAAAACAACTGCATTTCACAAAACTTAACCAAATTAACCCTTTTTTTTTTTTTTACATCCAATGACCCTTTTTGGTCACCCCATTATCGCCCACCTTTTCTTCACTCTCGTGTCCCCCCCTGATCTTTCCACCAGCCCCAAGGGAACCATTGAACTAGTCTGTTGTTCCTTCTGAATCAGTGATATATCTTTTTTTTATCACTTTCTGCCTCTTTGTGATTTGATGGGTGTTATTTTTCAACCTCAAATCGACCCCGTCTGACCATGATAAATAAAAAAAAAAAAAGAAAGGATGAGATGGCTATGGTTGGAACACCTTTGATCATAAGTCTACTCGGTCAGGATTAACAAAAATTAAGTAAACGCTTACAAGGTGGATAAAGATTATATCTGATTAAAAGAAAGGTGGCGAGCTGGCAGAATCGTTAGCACGCCGGGCGAAATGTTTAGCGGTATTTCGTCTGTCGTTATGTTCTGAGTTCAAATTCCGCCGAGGTCGACTTTGCCTTTCATCCTTTCGGGGTCAATAAATAAAGTACCAGTTTTGCAACTGGGGTCATTGTAATTCCTTTGTCCTTGTTTGTCCCCTCTATGTTTAGCCCCTTGTGGGCAGTAAAGAAATATATATCTGATCAAAAGTGCCTTCTGGGGTAATAGACCCCCCCCCCCAGATAATGCAACACAACACTGCATAATGTGACACCACACTGTATAATGCAATGTCACAATACATAAAACTACACCGTGCTACATGATGCAACCTCACAACACAGCACCACATCATTAAATATAGATTTGGCATCCGTTTTCCAATTTACTGTGACTCGTTAATGAAAACTGAAGATAAAGAACTCTACACACAAGTACAGGTTTGGCTGTGTGGTAAGAAGCTTGCTTCCCAACCACTTGGTTCCTGGTTCAGTCCCATTGTGCAGCACCTTGGGTAAGTGTCTTCTAGTATCGCCTTGGGCTGACCAAAACCTTGTGAGATGATTTGGTAGAGGGAAACTGAAAGAAGCTCATCATATATATATATGTGTGTGTGTGTGTGTGTATATATATATGTATAAAAGGGTAAAGACCCCCTTCGGTCATGAGTGACCATGGGATTGCACCTAGAAAGTTACCCTCCTAGACACAAGTCCGGGCAAGGTTGTTTATGGAAGACCAGCAGTCGCCCATGCATACCAGCCTCCCCTCTCCACGCCACCAGTGTTATCCAAGGGAAAGACAAAGGTTGATACAGCTTGGCACCAGTGACGTCGCAACTCATTTCTACAGCTGAGTGAACTGGAGCAACGTGAAATAAAGTGCCTTGCTCAAGAACACAACAATATATGTATATATATGTAATATATATATATACTAAAAAGCTACCTAATAGGATGACTTTTAAGCTAGCTTCCTGTGGTGGGCTCTTCTTCATTGGGCCTTTGGCCCAAACAATGACACTTCGTGTGTTGAGTTCATGTTAAATTTTATTAAACTTGACCAATATTTTTCAAGCAATGAACAATTTTCATCAAAACAATGATATAATTTGTTGATTTGGAACTTATTGCAAAGCTGCATGATAAACATCTTCTGTCTTCTCATTCGGGGTCAGTACAAATTTTTTTCTGTCTAAACTTCTGTTGATTGTTTTCAACTATCACCATCACCAGTACCACCACAACTGCCATACTTTACTTACTTGTACTTGCACTTATGATGGCGCTCACCCAGGGCGGGTTGAGCTGACTTCTTCTCTGGTCCTGACGGCATCACGAACCATGGCGGCCCACGCTCGACAATCCTGTGCGAGGTCACTGGAGATAGCGAGCCATTCGCAGTTCCATCTGTGCAGACTGACCACCTGCAGACCTGAGAGTTTGGAGAGGTCCTCCTTTATCGTTGTTACCCAGGTCTTCAGCTGCCCGCCCGTGCATTTGTGCCAGTCGGGAAGTGCAGGTGAGAGGAGGACATTGCGAATCAGCTCACCCTCTGGACGCTGGGATGCATTACCGAACCACCTTAAGCGCCGTTGTAGAAGCATCGATGAACTGCCATACACACACTATTCAGACTTCTGATGTTACCACCATCAATACCTATTTCTTTATTACCCACAAGGGGCTAAACATAGAGGGGACAAACAAGGACAGACATAGGTATTAAGTCGATTACATTGACCCCAGTGCGTAACTGGTACTTAATTTATCGGCCCCGAAAGGATGAAAGGCAAAGTTGACCTTGGCGGAATTTGAACTCACAACGTAACAACAGACGAAATACCGCGAAGCATTTCGCCCAGTGTGCTAACGTTTCCGCCAGCTCGCTGCCCTCAATACCACCATCAATACCGTTGACTTTGCCACCTTCCCCTCCACCACCATCACTATCTTTCACATCGCTTACATTCACTCATCCCTGATTGCCTCGGCCACCACCACCATTACTGTTGCCTCCGCCTCTATCACGACTACAGCTCATACTATTACCATCGCAATTTTCAATCTACTACTGCCCTCACTGTCTCTATGCCTAATATTAGTCTCAGGAGGAATAGAAGTGTTTTTGAATAGTAAGAGTAGGGCTCAAAGTGTGATACACTGACACACAGAAATTCATTTTGGCATTTATTATTATATAAATTACTCTCACCCCAGCAGAAGGAATAGTAGTGTCATTGAATAGTAAGAGAGGAGGGTCGAAGTGTGACGTACTGACACACACAAATTCGTTTTGGCATTCATTATTATTATTATACATATATATGTGTGTCTTTGTGTCTGTGTTTGCCAACCCCCCGCTTGGCAATCGGTGCTGCTGTGCTTACATCCCTGTAACCTAGGGTTTCAGCAAAAGAGACCAATAGAATAAATACCAAGCTTTAAAAGAAATGAGTACTCTTGTTGATACATTTGACTAAAAGTTCTTGAAGGCAGTGCCCCAGCATGGTCACAGTCTAACGCCTGAAACAAATACAAGATAACCGACACAACACAGTGCCACATCTCTAAATATAGGTTTGACATGCTTTCCAATTTTCTGTGACTCTTATGAAAATTGACGACAAAGAACTGTATATGTTTGTTTGTTTCAGGATATCATTGTCTGTGTGCAAGGGGTGGGTGGGTTGGTAGGTAGGTAGGTATATTTAATGCATATGAATATGTATGTAGCTATCTGGATAGGTTTATAAATATACATGTATGTTGCTGTGCATGTAGGTGCATGTATGTGTGTATATATCATCATCATCATCATCTTATGTCCATCCTGGCATAGGTTGAATGGTTTGACCAGAGCTGGGGAGCAGCACCAGACACCCGTCTGATTTAGCATGGTTTCTATGGCTGGACAACCTTCCTAACACCTATTTCTTTATTACCCACAAGGGGCTAAACATAGAAGGGACAAACAAGGACAGACATAGGTATTAAGTCGATTACATCAACCCCAGTGCGTAACTGGTACTTAATTTATCGACCCCGAAAGGATGAAAGGCAAAGTCGACCTTGGCGGAATTTGAACTCACAACGTAACGGCAGACGAAATACCACTAAGCATTTCACCCAGCGTGCTAACGATTCTCCCAGCTCGCCGCTGCCGACCTTCCTAACACCAACTACTTTGCAGAGTGTGCTGGGTGCTTTTATATGGCACTGCACAGGTGCTTTTAATAGGCACAACATAGGTGCTTTGAAGTGGTTCACCACACAGGTGTTTTTACATAGCACTGCATGGACACTTTTACATGGCACCACCACGAGTACTTTACACCGCCAGAGGGACTGGTCTTAAAACACTTCTGTTCTGGAGTATGGGTCTTTTTGAGTGCAGCAAGGTGCCAGACATCTTGGTCCTTTGTCATCTCACCTGAAAGGTTCAACATCCTGAGGTTGTTCTTCAGTACTTCATCCCATGTCTTTTTGGGTCTCCCACTTCTATGTGTTCCATTTAGAACATACACACACACACATATGTATAAATGAAAAGAATGTATGGTAAATAAACAAAAGACATAACATAAACTGAGTGTACAACTGGACGGGAGACAAACACATAAAGTCCTTAATTCTTTATCAGTTTTCAACCAATTGGTGATACTCAGTTTCACACCATTTGCGAACGTACATGTGTTGTAGCACATGTTTATGAGTCTATATATGTATGTGTGTAAACGCCACTGCCCTCGTTATCTCATTCTTGCTCACAACATCATAAGCGGAAAGTGTAACCCCTTGAAAGAGCTGTTCTTCACTCCTGCTCCAGAGCGTCGGCTGCAGGGTCACTCCAAAAAGCTCTATCTGCGATGATTTCATCTCAATCGAAGGAGAGGGGCTTTCTCCGTCCGGGTTGCGGATCCGTGGATTAAGCTGCCGGACGAGATATTGAAAATGCCGACGACCGCTCGGTTCAAAATCTCTCTTGACCAGAAATGGCCTGAACTCTTTGCATGAACACCCTCCCTGTACATAACTCCATGTCCCCCTACATGGCCTTGCTTTTTGAGCCAAAAAATTAACTTAACTATATATCGTTTTTGGATTTGGTTTGCAAGATTCTTTATGTGAGTTCATGTGTTGAAGCATATTCTGTTGTGTCTGGGGAGAGTCATTTTCTTTTGGTGCCTTATAATTTAACACACTCACCAGTAAAATTTTCACTTGTTGCAACCTTTTCAATAGTTTTGACTCAAACTAATGAAGAGGTTGCAAGACGCAATGAAAATTTTAGAAAAATAAAAAAGAAATAAGTGGAAATTTTACCTGTGAGTGTGTTAAATTATAAGGTACCAAAAGAGAATGACTTTCCCCTCCCTCTGCTGTAAGGCTTCATTTCCACACATGCCAGCTGAATTCAATTCGTCCCCAGTTGAAAGATGCCTGTTGTCATGTCCTGTTATTATTATTATTGTATTTTTGTATTTATATTTGTGTAACATCGTCTATTTTGCCGTCTGTTTTCGTATACATTCGATGCTTTTTTCCAAGGAATCTGATGCTCTTAGCTTAGTTTTTCCTTGGGGCTGGCCAGATTGGAGCAATCTCAAGATTAATCAGCTGAAATTGCAAGGATGATCCAGTTCTTCACTGAAAATAAAAGGCTTTGAATGACCCGTCCTTGTTTTTTTGTATCGTCTATCTGGATGTTTTGTTGTCCCTTTATGTATCACCTAGTTGTCTGGATGTTTTGCGTTCTTGTCCCATTTTGTATTTTATATATATATAGATATATGTGTGTCTTGGCGTTAGGAAGGGCATCCAGCTGTAGAAACACTGCCAGATCAGACTGGAGCCTGGTGCAGCCTCCTGGCTTCCCAGACCCTAGTTGAACTGTCCAACCTGTGCTAGCGCGGAAAACGGACGTTAAACGATGATGATGATGTGTGTGTGTGTGTGTTGCCCATATGAATGTTTACATACATTTACATGTGCAAATATTACTTATGAATTTAATGATATATATGATTATAAAGATAGACAGGTGTATAGATAATAGTGATGGTGGTGGTGGGGAGAATAAAAAAATACTTAGTTACAAATTTACTTGGATAAATTGATGCACATTAGCATGTACTTGCAAGTAAATTAGACAAATGGATAAGCTGAGAAAAAAATCCAGACATCCTAGGTTAACAGAATAAAGAAATCAATGTATTTTGCATGAGTGTATGCAGGTGTGTGCGCTTTTCACGTACTATTAAAGTATATACTTATGTGTGCATGTATTATATACACCACAACAAACAAGAAAAAAGAAAGATTACTCTGCATCTGTATCTCTCTCTTTCTCTCTCTCTCTCTCTCTCTCTCTCTCTCTCTATATATATATATATATATATATATATATATATATAATATATATATATATAATGTAGTTAATCCAAACATGAAAACACAACAACGCGAGGACGTGGAACAAATATAGTATTATTAGACGCCCAGGAAGGAAGGGAAGAAAGAGGGTTTAACGTTTCGAGCGGAGCTCTTCATCAGAAACATAGGAGAAGGAAAGATCCAGAGAAGGGAAGACAGGAAAAAAATCGCCAACGGTACACACGGGGGTGCTGAAAAGTTCCTGGCTTCAGATAAAAGAATATACAGGAGGATCAGTTAATTATGATTTATATCCAACATATTCCCCTCTGAGATTCACACACTTAATGCAGTGGTCCTTCAGTTTTTCTAAGCTCTGTAAAAGAATTCAAAATGTTGGGTCTCCAACCAGACCTTTCACAATACCTTTAAAGCCAGAAAATTTTCAGCACACCTTTGTATATCATCATCATCATTTAATGTTTGTTTTTCATGCTGGTATGGGTTGGATGGTTTGACAGAGACTGACTTGGAAGAAGACTGCACCAGACTTCACAGTCTGTTTTGGCAGGGTTTTCAACGGTTGGATGCTCTTCCTAACACCAATCAGCTTACAGGGTGGACTGTGCTTTTTACGTGCCACCACCACAGGAGCCAGTCAGAGGGCACTGGCATCAGATTCCGAGAAAGCTACTAATAGTTTCATGCTTTTATGTATATGTGTGTATATATCTATCTATCTATCCGCTCAGTCAAGGTCGACTCACGGTTACTTGTTGGATCAGTGTCCTCCAATCAGTTCTATCCTGGGCCGCTTCTTTCAGATTGGCTATGTCCATTCCGGTATCACTCTTGATGGTGTCAAGCCAGTGGGTTCTTGGTCGGCCTCTTCCCCTCTTGCCACTGACCATTCCGAGCATGATGTCCTTCTCCAGGGATTTTCTCCGCATAATATGACCGAAATATGCCAATCTATGCTTGGTGACCCTAGCTTCTAGCGACATTTTCGGCCTGATCTGCTTAAGAACTTCTCCATTGGTGAGCCTCGCTGTCCATGGAATCAGTGTGTATATATACATGTATTAATGTTTGGATTGTTAAATCATATTATAAAGTTATAAACCACAGCAAACTAATCAGAGGACTCAATACTTGTAGTAGGACTTCAAGTTTCATCTCTTTCGGCCTATTTAGCCAGCCTGGTTGAATAAGCTGCAAGCGGTGAAAAAGCCCCAGTTAATCTGGTGTGATATTACATACTATGTCGTTAACTATTAGTAATCAGGTACTTGATTAGCAACACCCCTGAATTTCTGAATGAAGTGGCAACTGATTAATATCACCATTACAATATATGTATATATATATATATATATATATACCTCTCTCTCTCTCTCTCTCTCTCTCTCTTTCTATATATATATATATATATATATATATATGTATAATATTCAGGCGTCGACAACACGTGTGTGCGTAGGTGTTGTTGATGTCTCCAGATATGCTATACAATAAACTCTCTTATCAAGTTATATTTATCTTCAGTGAACCAACAACAGCAAATGTAATTAATTAATCAATATTGCTAATTCCTCACACAAATTGCTTCAGTCAGTAACTCCTGTAGGTAGTTTGCGTGTGTGTGTGTGTGTGTGTGTGTGTGTGAATACTATCACACACACACATACACACGTATGCATTTACACACTCATACAGTCACACATACGCATTCACACAATGTCTATAAGCACAACTACTGAAACAGTGAAACAAAAAATACTGTCTCTGTGTAGTATGTCTTTGTACATGCATACAGACTGACTCACACACATTCACATGTTTGTGTGCACCTACACACATGTAATCTGTTTATTTTCTTTTTTTTTTTTCTTTTTTTAGGTTAATTCATGTTAGTTTAAGAATGGGAGAGCATTACCCATAGCTGAATTTAAAAGCCGTACATGAGAATGTGTAATGAAGTATATTTTTCTATTGGGTGTATTTTTACAAATTTTAAATTACACTGGTCTTCAGTCTTTTGGTCTGAACCAGTTTTGAGTTTGTATGAATAGATGAAACAACGATCATGTACAAGTTACGCATATTGTGTTTGTGTGGATGAAGGGATAGATGGATGGATGGATGGATTGAGGGATATACTCTTTACTCTTTACTCTTTTACTTGTTTCAGTCATTTGACTGCGGCCATGCTGGAGCACCGCCTTTAGTCAAGCAAATAGACCCCGGGACTTATTCTTTGTAAGCCCAGGACTTATTCTATCGGTCTCTTTTGCCGAACCGCTAAGTTACGGGGATGTAAACACACCAGCATCGGTTGTCAAGCAATGCTAGGGGGACAAACACAGACACACAAACACACACACACATACATATATATATATATATATATATATACATATATACGACAGGCTTCTTTCAGTTTCCATCTACCAAATCCACTCACAAGGCATTGGTCGGCCCAGGGCTATAGCAGAAGACACTTGCCCAAGATGCCACGCAGTGGGACTGAACCCGGAACCATGTGGTTGGTTAGCAAGCTACTTACCACACAGCCATGTTGAAAATATGACTGTTAGAGCATGTGTGCTAAAGTCTGTGTGAAATAAAATTTTTTCCCATCTGGTGCATGCACGTGTGTATGTGTGTGTGTATGAGGGAGAGGGTGCAGAAAAGTGTCTGGCTTTAAGGATATTGCAAAAGGCTTGGTTGGCGGTCCAGCCTTCCAAGTTCTTTTACAAGGCTTAGAAAAACTGAAGGACTGCTGCAATAAGTGTGTGGATCTGAGAGGGGAATATGTTCAATAACTTCATAATTAACTGATCCGACTGTATTTTCTTTTACCAAAGCCAGGAACTTTTCATCACCCCCTTGTGTGTGTGTGTATATATATTTTCTTATTTCTGTGTTCCTTTCTGTTGAAGAGCGTAGGCTCGAAACGTAAAAGACCTTCTCACTTCCCGAGCGTTAAACTAATACATCTGTTTGTTGTTTACACACCCGTTTTCATCTTTTGTTTTGTTTTTTTGTAAATTCCAACTATATATATATATATATATATATATATATATATATTCTTTTTTTTCTTCTACTTGTTTCAGTCATTTGATTGTGGCCATGCTGGGGCACCGCCTTCAGTCAAGCAAATCGACCCTACCCCCCAGGACTTATTCTTTGCAAGCCTAGTACTTATTCTATTGGTCTCTTTTGCCGGACTGCTAAGTTACAGGGGACGTAAACACACCAGCATCGATTGTCAAGCGATATTGGGGGGGGGGGGACAAATACAGACAGACACACACACATATATACAGCAGGCTTCTTTCAGTTTCCATCTACCAAATCCACTCACAAGGCTTTGGTTGGCCTGAGGCTATAGTAGAAGACACTTGCCCAAGGTGTCACACAGTGGGACTGAACCTGGAACCATGTGGTTGGTAAGCAAGCTACTTACCATACAGCCACTCCTGTGCCTATATATATATATATATATATGTCTGTCTGTCTCTCTATGTATGTATGTGTGTGTATATATATATATACTCATGCACACACATGCACACTCATACATACATTTACATGCATGCATGTACAATCAAGTTTCAGCATAACGTGCCTTAAAAGAAGTGCTACCACTCATTCATACACTCACACACACTACCCCCTGCTCTGTGTTTCCCATATCTTGTACTTTCTTCAGCAATGCAAACAGTGGGGAACCTGGATTAGTGACATAGACTCTATATATGTATCAAGTACATGCAGTAGAGCTTTTTCTTTTATTATTATATTCGTAAACTAAAAACTTCATGTATATGCACACAGTTATATATGTGTTTACACAGATGCTTATGTCTGAGAGTGTGTACACGTGCATCCATTTTTACCTACATTATCACTTTCGTCAGTTTCGCTTTCATTTTTCCATTATGGCATAGGTTGGAAAGGTTTGTAATGCAGAGCCTGCTTTAAATCTGCATTACTCTAAATGTTCACAGAACCAAAGTAACTTATTCTTTTTTTTCTTCTTTGTGGTGTTTTCGTACCCTTTCTATCATAGATCAAAAATGCAATCAGCTGAGCCTACAAGATAAAGTAATAAGTTATATGTATGATTCACTCTCTCATTATGCTCCGTTTCCTTTGTGTGTTGTTCGCTCAAGAACAAAAAGAATTCATCTCTTTGTCTCTCCTATGAAGTGAATCATCAGCTTGTAGCGAACAAACTTTACTACATATATTGAGTATTTTTTCTTTTATATGCACACACACACACAAAATAGACACTTTTATGTTAGCTTGTGAGAGGAGAGTTATCTGTAAGTGCACACACAGACACACACACAGATGAATCCAGGCAGTACAATTTATCAGCGAGCATACACAGTATGTGCTATGACTTTACATCAGCATGAATTAAACAAGCAGGAACATTGGACTTGAAAGGAAATATGGAATATTTACAAATAGGTATTTCAGTGACTGTTCACCTCATCAGCTACTGTTGAACTAAAGACAGTTCCTTGCAGGGCTGTGGAGTCAGAGTCGATTAAGGAGTAGCTGGAGTCGGAGTCAGTAAAACTATACCAACTCCAATTCACAATATCTTTATTCTTTAATATAAACCAGTTATAACACATAGGCCTACTCAAAGTACAAGCGTATGCATATGCTTTATGAGATAAGTAGACCACAATCACTTAATCACATAAAGAGGAGTCAGTCAGTCGGAGGTGTCAATAGTAGAGGAGTCGAAGTCAAAGTTTTTTGTTTTGACTCCACAGCCCTGGTTCCTTGTTTAGCGTATTAGCTACAGTGTATAGAAGGTTTTGACATCACAAGTTATTGATCAACAAAGGAATGGTGCAATTCCTCTTCATATTACCAAAAATATCTTCTAAAGGTAACAAAAAATTCTTCTGGGTGCTTTACTGGGGAATGGATATAATTTGGAACATTATAATAATATGGACATTTGAAAGTACGTTGTACAATTTTGGTTCATCAGCAATAAACACTGGGAGGGTACAACAACTCAGCTAGTTGGTTTATATATGTATGTATATTCTTTTACTTGTCTCAGTCATTTGGCTACAGCCATGATGGAGTACCACCTGAAAGGGTTTTTTTTGTTGAAGAAATCGACCCCAGGAGTTATTCTATTGGTCCCAACACTGAACCGCTAAGTTATATCATTATCATCATTGTTTAACGTCCGCTTTCCATGCTAGCATGGGTTGGACGGTTCAACTGGGGTCTGGGAAGCCAGAAGGCTGCACCAGGCCCCAGTCTGATCTGGCAGTGTTTCTACAGCTGGATGCCCTTCTTAACGCCAATACATGGATGCAAACACACCAACACCAGTTGCCAGGCAGTTGTGAGGGACACATACAGAAAGACACATATACTTACACACACACACATGTGTGTGTGTGTGTGTGTGTGTGTGTATGTATGTGTATATATGTGTGTGTGTGTGTGTGTGTATATACATGTATACACAAGATGGGCTTCTTTCAGCTTCCATCTACCAAATCCACTCACAAGATTCTAGGTGCCATGCTGTGGGACTGAACCTGGAGCCATGTTGTAGAGAATCAAGCTTCTTACCACATAACCATGTCTGCGCCTATATATATATATGTGTGTGTTGTGGATTTTCCTGTTGTAGACACAGATGAGGGTTCTGCAATTTATTACTGAACAACCTACACAGATGATTTATTTATAGTGAGCAAATGTTTGTGCACATATATCTATGTGTGTGTGTGTGTGTGTGTATGTCAACGTGTATAGCATATATAAATACTTGTATATACTGAGTATAGTTGCAAATATATACTCTCAATGCACAAGTGTTTATACTGCTGTGGCTATTTATGTATGTGTGTATTATACATTTCTGTACAAGCATATATATTAACACTTGAGTTTATTCATTAATATTGGAAATGTGAAAGGTTAAGCTTCTAGGCTATGCTACTCTATTATGAAAGAAAGAAAACATAGTGGAGCAGGTAAGCACCAGGCTTGACCGTTCTGACCTTCTTGCTGCTGTACGCCTTGTCCCTGCAGACACTTCATTGCTTAAGATTTTCTTGAAATATATGGTCATTCCTTGTTTTTTTTTTTCTTTAAAGAAGAACCAGTTTTTATGTTCTTTATTCTTTTATTCGTTTCTGTTATTTAACTGCAGCCATGCTGGAGCACTGCCTTGAACCCGGGACTTATTTCCTAAGCCTAGTACTTATTCTATTCTCTTTTGATGAACCGCTGAGTTATGGGGACGTAAACACAACAATACCACTTGTCAAGCGGTGATGGGGACACACACACACAGATCATCATCATCATTATTTAACATCCTCCTTCCATGCTGGCATGGGGTGGACAGTTTGACAGGAGCTGTCCCGGTAGGAGCCTGCACCAGACTTGTGTGTCTGTTTTGGCATGGTTTTTATGGCAAGATACCCTTCTTAACACCAGCCACTCCACAAATTTGTGCACATACACACACACACACACACACACACACACACACACATGAAAGGCTTCTTTCAGTTTCCGTCTACCAAATCCACTCACAAGGATTTGATCGGACAGAGGCTATAGAAGACCCATGCCCAAGGTGCCACGCAGTGAGACTGAACATGGAACCATGTGGTTGGGAAGCAAGCTCCAGGTATGGCTGTATGTAAGGTATTTGATTCTGAACCACGTTGCTTTGGGTTCAGTCCCATTGTGTTGCACTTTGGGCAACTGTCTACTGCTTGAGCCAACCAAAACTTTGTCAGTGAATTTGGTAGGTGTATGTGTGTATAGAAGTGCTTATGCCCCTTATACATATATACATATATATATATATACATATATATATACACATATATATATAATATATATATATACATATTATATATATACATATATATACATACATATATATATAACACATATATATATACATATATATATACATATATATATACACATATATATATATACATATATATACCACATATATATATATACATATATATATACACATATATATATATACATATATATATATACATATATATATATAACATATATATATACATATATATAATATACATATATATATATACATATATATATATACATATATATATATACATATATATATACACATATATACACACATATATATATACATACATATATATATATGTATATATATATATATATATATATATATATATATATATATATATAGTATTAATAAAGTAGGAGCTGGAATATGTAATAGACTTTATTGGGTACAACACGTTTTGACCTGTTCTGAGTCTCTTCAGGTACATCAATAAAAAGTTTCACTAGAGATTTCTTGAGTCGACTTACGTACCACTATATGTCCATCAAATTTGAGAATGAGTAGAATCAGAGAGAAATTATTGAAACGCAAAAAATTCAAATATGAATGTGGAAAGTATACATTCTAGTTTAGAGAAAATGATTTAATCAGCTTTTGCTGTTGTAACCGTTAAGAGAAAGAAAAGGAAGTAGAAGTTGAAAAGAAGATAATACCTAGACGAAAACTTTTGATTTTGCGTGTTGGTGCTCAGACGCATATATACATATGTGCTCACACAGGCACATCCATGTATATGGGCGTATACATACAACTAGATACACGTGCGTACGCATGCATATAGACGAATATATACATATGTATAGGAATTCATATGTGCAGATACACGTATATATACACATGAATATACGTACATAGCATAGATAAATATGTGCATAGATTTGTATGTAAAGCAAGATACACACGTCCGTGCAAAACTTGACACTCACACGTGTTAATACACTCGCATATATACATAAGCAAATATATATACACAGAAACACACACATACATATATATATATACACACACACATATATGTATACATATACATATAAACATACGCCCGTATACACATATTCACACTAATATACATACATACACATGCAAAAATGCAAATGTGCACGGATGAATATGTAGACATATATATCTATATGTACATATACAAACACATATTTGCACACATACATGTACACATATGCCTATAAACACATACACACACATATACGGATCTAGATTGCAAGCTCATATGTCAAATACAAGTTATTCAAATATAGTCCTCAAGTTCAAGTGTATTAAGAGTTGTGTGCACCAGGTGTACATCAAATTATGTATGGTCAAGATTGTAATATGTAAATGTATGTTTAACTGCGTGTAGGCATCTGGCTAATTGTTCAGTGAATTTATTTATAATGCACCCCTTTGTTAACATTATCAAGAGTAACTCCTTGGATTATGACTGGCGTTTCTGGGATCTAGTTTTGTAGGGACTCGTGTGTCTAAGTATGGACCATGTAAGGTCGTATTTTGATTTCGCTTCCTTAAGTCTCCAGATAAAATCGGCCAGCGATGTTACATGTTGTTTAAGGATATTTCGAAAGCTGGCGATGTGGTTGCGGTATCGAGTTTTGATGCCCTGGTATATACGTAGGAGCCTAGTATTTATAGTGCACTTTTATACCATGTTTTTAGTCATACATTGGTTATTCAATGGACAATTGGATCTATCTCTGCATGAGCATAACTGTTTGATTTTGTTGGCTTGTGTACATCGAGCGCTGGAGGGATTGGTTCTGTTTGGTGTGTTGGTTGTTGATATTGTTTTATTATCACTATTTGTAGGTGTTCTCAGCTTATTATTTGAATTGTTGCTGGTGTTATTTGTTGATATATATATATATATAATATATATATATATATAATATATATATATATATATATATATATATCATCCTTTTAACATACTAATATTCTTGCTTAGAGTCATGTAGGTAGTTGTGATACTGTGTTGTAAGTTAGTGGTTCTTAGACTGAATAGTCCAGTGTCGAACTGTTATAAGCAATAACCAGTTTTGCCTTTTTGTCGTCACAGTTTTGTATATGAGGATCAATAGAATACAACCTGGAATATATTCAGTTATTGTTCGCTCAGTATTAACACATTTAATGTTAATAACATCAGAAATGTAATTAGAAATATTTATGTGGTGAGGAATAGAAAATGTTAACTTAATGACCAATATTTTTTAATCGTTTTTGCAAATATGGGAGACAACTCTGGTTATCTTTCTGTCTTATTTAGTTTTTGCCAAGGTCTAATATGAAGGAAATATGTCTAGATTGTTTCTCAAATATTAAAATGTTTTTTTAAAAATTGGTTAAATTAACATTTTCTTTTCATCGTCATCAATATCATTGTCTTTTAGCATCCATTTTCCATATTGGCATGGGTTAGAAGTTCGACTGCACCAGGCTCTAGTCTGTTTTGGCTTAGTTTCTATGGCTGGATGCCCTTCCTAATGCCAACCACTCCACAGAATGTACCAGGTATCTTTTGTGTCACTGGCCATGACTACAATTTCACTTAGCTTGATGTGTCTTGCTGTTTGCTACATATTTTAGCACTAACTTAACTACCATAATGTTTTGTTTTTAAAGCATTGATTTATCATTCAATTTTACTATCAATTGTATTAATTAAAAGAAAAAGTTAAGGTGTTTGCTATGCAACTTAGGTTTAAATACACAGCACAGTACCCTGTTCAAGTTTTATCCCTTATTCTTCTGCAATATCAAGTGGGAAGTTTGTTAGACAGAGACCAGTTGTGAATATGGAGGTGACACACACACACACACACACACACACACATGCGTGCGTATATGTATGTAGAAAGAGAAAGAGATGTGTGTTTATTTGTCCATATCTGTGTTTACATTAACACCAGTCTGAAAACAAGTATTGCTTTTTATGTTGCATCTCTTTGTGTTTTGTAACTTAGTAGTCTGACAAATAAAGAATGAAAAATAAGTAGCAGATAGAAATAAGTACCAGAGTTGATATGATCAATCAAAACTCTTGAAGATGGTGCCCTGGTATGGTTGCAATCCTATGACTGAAACAGGTGTCAGAATGAACAAATACTTATGTCTTTATTGCCCGCAGGGAGTTAAACACAGAGGGAACAAACAAAGGGATTAAGTTGATTAGATCAACTCCAGTATGCAACTGGTACTTAATTTATCGACCCCGAAAGGATGAAAGGCAAAGTCGACCTCGGCAGAATTTGAACTCAGAACGTAAGGACAGACGGAATACCACTAAGCATTTTGCCTTGCGTGCAAACGTTTCTGCCAGCTTATGTGCATCATAATCAAGTCTACTGACCTCAGTTGACTTAAGGAAACAGGTGTCAGAATCTTCAGAGAAAGTTATCCCATAAGCTACCATGCTATTTCAATGAAAGATTTGTCCCTGATCTATTTAGCTCTGCAGAAACTAGTTCTAAGCACTATCATGATGAAGATAGCATAATTTTAGATCCGTATTTCCCATATTTGCATTGGTTGAACATGTCTTTAGCACAATGTTTTGCTACTTGTTGCTATGTTTTGTCTTTGTTCCCTGTGATGTTCAACATCCTGAGATTGGCCTTCATCTCTTTTTCCTATGACTTCCTTTGAAGTTTTTTCTGCAGATTCCTTCCACAGATATTTACAAATGGTTATTGTATCTTTTGATGATTTGTGCCTAGTTTTGGTTTTAGTGGACTTTGTCCTTAACACTTTAGTTAAGCTAGCATGTCCAGAACCCTAGCTAAACACTTATAAAAAATCTCTGGTATAAATTTTGGTTGTTTTTATTATTGATGTGGTCTTTTCATCTTGTCATATGCTTTAGTAGTTTCAGACCAACAGTGATAACCATATGTTAAGCATCTAAGAATATATGTATGTCTCCACCACCGCACATATCTCTATGAGGTATTTAGAAATTTAATATTTCTGATATAAATATATATATTTATATCCTGGTGAGGTCACATTATTTTATTGGCAGTGCTCCAGCATGGCCACAGCCTTAGGGCTGAAACATATAAAAGAATATATATTCTTTAATTCTTGTTCTTGTTTCAGTTATTAAACTGTTGCCATGCTGGGGCACTGCCTCGAAGAATTGTTTTAGCCAAATTAATCGACTCCCAGAATTTTTTGCGTAATCCTGGCACTTATTTTATCTACCTCATTTACTGAACTGCTAAGTTATGGTGATTTAAACACACCAACACCAGTTGTCAAGCGGTGGATGGGAGACAAGCACACACACATGAAATATTTATATATATATCATCATCATCATCATCATCATTTAACATCTGCTTTCCATGCTAGCATGGGTTGGACGATTTGACTGAGGACTGGCAAACCAGATGGCTGCAGCAGGCTCCAATCTGATCTGGCAGAGTTTCTACAGCTGGATGTCCTTCCTAATGCCAACCACTCCGAGAGTGTAATGGGTGCTTTTTGGGCTTCTTTCAGTTTTTGTCCGTCAAATCCACTCACAAGGCTTTGGTCAGCTTGAGGCCATTGTAGAAGACACTTACCCGAGGTGCTGCGCATTGGGTCTGAAGCAAACTCCTTACCACAATGATCCCTATATATGTATATAATTAGGGAAGCAATAAAATCTTTGGAATCTAGTGATGCTTTCTTTGCATCAGTAAATAGTGACAAAAATGTCACAAAGTAGAATAAAATATTTTGTTATGGGGAAGAGAAATCTGAGTGCTTTGGATTAGATAGAATCCTTGTTGAAGGAAGATGAAATGTTTGTTGATGGTACTGAGTAAATAGACTGGATGTCAGAGGGGAAAGGGATAATGAAAAGATAACAGTGAAGAATAGGTGGGGGGTGGAGGCAACAAGGAGAAACAGATGTTTGTGGGAGGATACCAGCCCAAGCATGGAGATAATCGACAAGAACACTGGCAAATTTGCAAAATATGGTAGGGAGGGAGTTAAGATGAGAAGCAGAGACCACTAAGGAAGATGGAAAACATTTTTGTAATAGAAAGAAAATATATACCCTCACACACACACACACACACACACACTGAAAGAAGCCTATCACACACACACACACACACACACACACACACACACATATATATACACACACACACACACTCACACATGCAAATGTATAATTGAGTGTGGAATGGAGAGGGGAAAGTAGTGCGTTGATTGCTACATGACTGGTAGCAGAGTGGGCGGCGGGGTGGGGTGGGGGTGAGGTGAAGGGTATATTGGAAAGGTTAAGAGGTCTATGTAAACTAGGAGAATGAGAAGTGTTTATTTAATACTGCAGATGAGGAAGTGTCTAGAGTGAAAATGAAGTAAGTCTGTGAGTGAAAGTCAAACTATAATGTAAGGTCACTACACCAGACAAGTGGTTCAAAGAGCTGTCTGGTGAATTAAAATGCTGTTTTACCAGTTTGAAGTCAGATGACACTTGGTTTCATGCATGTATTGTGACTTACGGCATTTACAAGTCACCAAATACTTTGACCATCCTGGATTAGGTTGCCTAATGTGCTCTTTTTACAGCACTCTTGGCGGTGCCATGTAAAAGTGCCTGTTCGGCTTCACGTAACAGCACCTGTGCGGTTCCATGCAAAAGCACCCACCCACGTAAAAGTGCCTGTGCAGTGCCATGTAAAAGCACCTGTTTGGTGCCATGTACAATGCCCATGTGGTGCCATGCAAAAGCAACGAACACCCTCTATAAAGTGGTTGGCATTAGGAAGGGCATCTAGTCATATAAAACATGCTAAATCAGACTGGAGTTTGGTGCAGTGTCCCAGCTTGCCTGCTCTGGTCACATTGTCCAACTCATGCCAGCATAGAAAACAGATGTTAAATGACCATGATGTAGAGTAGGGGTGTCGACCCAATTTGATCTCAAGCGGGCTGGATCAGTAAAATCATGGCATAAAAGCCTATAAGTAGCAATTTCAAAATTTTTCCTTTGTTTTAGTGAGCGCAGTTTTGTTTTTTGATGCTCATTACAGAGAAAACTTGTTCATAAAGGTAGGCAGTGCTGAACATGCACAAAACTTTGGGCCAGTCAGTTTGGGGTACTTTGGCAAGAGATACTGATAAAATGTGTCCAAGCCCACCAAGGTAGATTTGTTCGTCAAATCTGAATCACACTGCAAGTCAATCATTTGAAGTTAGATGTTGACAGGTAGATCAGAAGTGTTGACTGTAAATGGCAAGCAAAAAACTGAAATCTGTCTCAAGTTCATCAAAATCTGAAACTTGTTCAAACTCTCATAGCAATCCCATGATATTGTCTTTGTACCGATTCATGTTAACATTATCTGCAGTCACAACCACATCTTTTCGACAAGGAAAATGAGCAGGGTCACCACCTGACAGTTGTGTCTCCCACAAAGTTAGCTTCAATTTGAATGCGCGTATGCTTTCAAAATACTGTGTGACAACTTTTTTAGGCCTTGCAGCATTTTGTTCAGATTATTCAAAGTGCTCTGTAATATCCATGATAAATGCTAAATCTTGCAGCCATTCTGGTAATTGAAATTCTAACATGAGTTTGCTCTTTTTCTCCATAAACTATTCAATTTCCTCTTGTAGATTAAATGAAAATGCTTCAATAGGACACCTTGGCTTAACCACCTTACTTCAGTGTGATATGGCAAGCCATAGGTAATGCCTATATCACTGAGAAGATTGTCAAACTGACAGTGATTCAGACCTTTAGTTCAGATGAAATTAACAGTTCGGACAACCACTTCCATGATGTGATCCATTTTGAACAACTTGCAGCACAATGCCTCCTGGTGCAAAATGCTGTAAAATATCCAAAAATCATGCCCTTCATTTGTAGTCTGTACTTTCTCTCTGAACTATGTCACAACATATGCTTTTTTCCCAATCATTGATGGAATGCCATCTTAGTCATGCTGACAGCACGGGCCCAGACCACTCTGACCTGGTCTAGTGCTCCAATGAGAGTGATAAACATGTCATTTGCTGCTGTGGTGTCCATCATAGGAACCAACTCCAGGAACTCCTCGGTGACAGTCAAAGTCTCATCTACACCTCAAATGAATATGGCCAGTTGCACAACATTCGTAATGTCCATGCTCTCATCATTTGTAACCGGAAATAGAATAAATGGTTTGATTTTGTGCTTCAGTTGCCTGTCCAAATCTGCAGAAAGATCTGAAATCCTATCTGCTACAGTGTTTCTTATCAGGCTAATGTTGGCAAAAGTCTGCTGCTTCTCAGGGCATACAATTTCTGCAGTCTTCAGTATGCATGTTTTCACAGTATTGCTTTGATGCTAATGTTATTTCTCTAGCAGCAAGGTAGCTAGCTTTTACTATTGCCTGACTGATATCTCAGCTTCAGGTTAAAGCAAACTGTTATTTCTGCAGATCCACTAACAATTTATCTACCTTGTGTGGAGGCGCAATGGCCCAGTGGTTAGGGCAGCGGATTCGCGGTCGTAGGATCGCGGTTTTGATTCCCAGACCGGGCGTTGTGAGTGTTTATTGAGCGAAAACACCTAAAGCTCCACGAGGCTCTGGCAGGGATGGTGGTGATCCCTGCTGTACTCTTTCACCACAACTTTCTCTTACTTCCTGTTTCTGTTGTACCTGTATTTCAAAGGGCTGGCCTTGTCACTCTCTGTGTCACGCTGAATATCCCCAAGAACTACGTTAAGGGTACACATGTCTGTGGAGTGCTCAGCCACTTACACGTTAATTTCACGATCAACCAGAACCCTTGTCGTTGTAACCGACGGAGTGCTTCCATTCCATTCCCATCTACCTTGTCTCTTCTCATTTGTCTTTGCAAATTATTGTATTTGTTGGCATGATGAGTCTCATAATGGCACCAAATGTTATATTCTTTGAGCACTGAAACCTGCTGCGAGCACACCAAGCACACGGATTTCCCATTCATCTCCATGAATAAACAGGAAAAGGACCACTTTTCCTGAAATAATCTACACTCTGTATCCACTTTTCTCCCTTTTGACAAAGACATCTTGGGTAAGGTAAAACAAGAGTGAAATGTTGACCTTAAAAAGAAAACTTGTTGTTAGTCATTGAATTAATTTCAGAAAAATATATTTATTCTCTTTTTACTCTCTTTTACTCTTTTACATGTTTCAGTCATTTGACTGTGGCCATGCTGGAGCACCGCCTTTAGTCGAGCAAATCGACCCCGGAACTTATTCTTTGTAAGCCCAGTACTTATTCTATCGGTCTCTTTTGCCGAACCGCTAAGTGACGGGGACGTAAACACACCAGCATCGGTTGTCAAGCAATGCTAGGGGTACAAACACAGACACACAAACACATACACATACATACATACATATACATATATACGACAGGCTTCTTTCAGTTTCCGTCTACCAAATCCACTCACAAGGCATTGGTCGGCCCGGGGCTATAGCAGAAGACACTTGCCCTAGATGCCACGCAGTGGGACTGAACCCGGAACCATGTGGTTGGTTAGCAAGCTACTTACCACACAGCCACTCCTGCATTCGAATACAATATTTAAACAAATTTTTTAATAAATTTAGGGAGTTTTTCTATTAGAAATTGAATTAATTGACACTATCATCAGTCATACTCAAGCAATCAATATTCAAAATAATAAGTAAGTAAATATAAAATTTTTACACCTTTCAAAGTCATCTTGCAGGCCATATGTTTGATACCCTCTGATGTAGAGAGTAATTTAAAGCAGATTTGGCTGTTATTTCTAGCTGGCCATGCAACATATTGAAATTTACAGCATTTATAAGTCACCAAATACTTCGACCGTCCTGGCTTGCAAAGGATACCAAGAACCAGATCAGTGGTTCCCAAACTGGGTGGTACTGTCCTTCTGGGGGCAGTGGGAAGATCCACTGGGGGCACCGAAGGAAAGTGGGGACAATAACGGGCTGGCCAAAAGGGGACGGACAATGGATGTAACAACAAAATAAATAGGTTAACTAGGTTAAGTTTTATTTGTGAAATACTGTTGTTTTGAATTTGATGCAGAAAGTGGTTTAAGTTTGTGGTGATAAGTCGGTGTAGGGGCATTATGAATGTGGCCCAGGTACCAAGTGGGTGGTAGCCCAAAAAAGTTTGGGAACGTCTGGACTAGTTTATCTTATGTGTTCTTTTTAAGATGTAGAGTGTGATTTAAAGGAGATTTGGCTGTTATTTCTAGCAGGCCATGCAACATATTAAAACTTGCGGTATTAGGAGTGGCTGTGTGGTAAGTAGCTTGCTAACCAACCACATGGTTGTGGGTTCAGTCCCACTGTGTGGCATCTTGGGCAAGTGTCTTCTGCTATAGCCTTGGGCCGACCAAAGCCTTGTGAGTGGATTTGGTAGACGGAAACTGAAAGAAGCCTGTCGTATATATGTATATATATATGTATGTGTGTGTATATGTTTGTGTGTCTGTGTTTGTCCCTCTCGCATTGCTTGACAACCGATGCTGATGTGTTTACGTCCCTGTCACTTAACGGTTTGGCAAAAGAGACTGATAGAATAAGTACTGGGCTTACAAAGAATAAGTCCCGTGGTCAATTTGCTCGACTAAAGGTGGTGCTCCAGCATGGCCGCAGTCAAATGACTGAAACAAGTAAAAGAGTAAAGAGTACAAGAGTATTTACAAATCACCAAATACTTTGATCATCTTGGCTTTCTAAGGGTATCTAGGTCCACATTATCCGATGTATTCTACCTGTTTTTTTCCTTCTTTAAGATGTAAAGTGTGATTTAACCCTTTAGCATTCAGCTTGCTCTGTCAAAATGCTTATTTATTCACATTGATAAAATTTAGTCATGCATTACTTTGTAGCTTTGAGATTTCAGTGACGTGATTGTTTATTTTTTTAGAATAATATTATAGGATAAATGTAGGAGGCCAGAACTGGCCAGTTTGAAGCTAAAACATTAGATTATTTTGGCTGGATATGGCCGGTTTAAGTGCTAAAGAGTTGAGGGAGATTTGGCTGTTATTTCTAGCAGGCCATGCTAAGGCTCCATTGTCAATAGTGTTTAAAGTTGTGTCTTTGAAGATGCATATTGATTCAATACAGTTGTAATTGATTATTACTGTTTTGATCTTAACCCTTTTGTGACCGTGTCTCTAATGAAATACACTGCCTATGTTTTAATTAACTTTGAAAATAATAAAGAATTTGAAGGGATTTTGTGAAATAACTAAGTTTTTTTACTTTAATCTATTGTCTGGGGTATAACTTAACATGTCTGGTGCCAACTGATTGATCTAAAAGTTACTCAAATCAACAATTAATTGAATTACAACAAATGCTCAAAATATGGAAAATAGGTTAACGGATAAAGGTTATTTCGTCACATTTTATTAAAAATAGTTTTTATTAAGATGTTATACAATCTATGTGTGTGTGTGTGTGTGTGTGTGGCTTTTATTAAAGCAGTTCAAAATGTATAGTAATTGAATTAATATTTGAATTGATGCTAATGCTTTTACTGTCCAAAGAAATTAACACTTGAACAAAATTAAGGAAACTAGCTTTATATAATCTTACAATATGAACAACTGAATATATGTACATGTATGTGTTTGTCATGTTTATGTTTACAATTAAAAAAAACATTGGTTTGTTTGAAACTGTTACAAAACTGATTCACATTTCTCCGATATTATTTTTGTGTCCACTTTTTCAATACTGGTGTGGGTTAGAAAAGACACTTTGAATGAGTTTTGTGTTGCCAGATGCTGTTTCTAATTCCAAATCTTGTTTGCAAGAAATGTTGGTGTATATGGTTTGCTGGACTTATTATGTATGAACTCCAAATAAATGTTTTCCTATCTCCATGCTACCGGTGAGCTCAAATAGGGTTCATGTAGGAACTGAGCTACTCAACAACTTCATAAAAAGGCACACCTGTCTGAAATTTGTAGAGTAACGTAATAGCTGACTAAGTTAACCATAAGATATGGGGCAAGGCTCAAGGAGACATGGGGTGAAGTATTGAAGGCTGATCTCAAAACCCCAATCTTTACAAAGATGACAGAGGACCAATATGTGGTACATTGCTGTACTCTAGAAGAACTACCCACCACAAGAGAATTGGTATCCTAAAACCAAGGTGCCATATAAAAAGCATTGGTGTGGGTGATGGTGCCATATAGAAAGCACTCAGTACACTCTGTAAAGTGGTTGGCATCAGGAAGGGCATCCAGCTGCTGAAACCAAACCAAAACAAACTTTGAACCTGGTGCAACCCTTGGCCCTGTCAGTTCTTGTCAAGCTGTCTAGCCCATACCAGCATAGAAAACGGATGTTAAATGTTGTTGATTATTGATGAACATGAAAGTTGATAGATGGTTCTAAATATTCTTTTCCACTCTAGGCACAAGGTCCGAAATTTTTGGGGAGGGGGGCCAGTTGATTAGATCGACCCCAGTTTGCAACTGGTACTTAATTTATTGACTTCAGCGGAATTTGAACTCAGAACATAATGGCAGACGAAATACTGCTAAGCATTTTGCCTGGTGTGCCAATGATTCCACCAGCTCACCGTCCTAGATGGTTCTAAATATTGAAAGGATATTGTAGAAAACTCTATTATCCTATCAGTGAAAGGGCTTTGTGTTGTCAAAATTGGTAAAATGGTGGGTGAAGTGACTTGCAGTAGTTGTGTCTATTTCACATTCTTAGCTCAAATCACATCAAAATTAACTTTACATTCATTCTTCCAAACTTTCTAAACTTAAGTTATAGCCAAGTACTGGAGTCAATTAAATTCTCCAGCTTTCACACTTGTGATTTTGGTCATACACCTGAAAGTAGCTTCAGGAATACTTCTCTCTTCAGAGTATCACCCTGCAAAAATGCTGAGGTGAAGAAATATGTTCCCACTTTCTCATAACTGGTTTTGTTAAGAGAAATCAATAGTAAAATGTTGTAGAGAGGATTTGATTTGAGTTATCATTTAATTGCTGTACAGCTCTGATTGAACAGACTTGTGATCAAAGGTACTTCATCCATGACACCCTATTTTATTTTTGGACTGTGTTTTCAGATTTGCTTTGTCCATTGTATCCTTTTTGTGATATTTTACGAAACTGGAGATTTTGTTGCTAGTTCTAGCAGGCTGGATTTTGGGTTGGTGTGTCTACTAACCTGAAGTAACAGTAGTAGGTATTGTATTAATTTGTAATGGGGGAAAAATCTGAAGGTGCCCCGTGGAAAAGTAGTTGGTTGTGATTACTTCAAAATTCCATTGTCTTTACAAATCTCACATACCCTCATAGACTCTTAGGGAGAGAGATGGAGGAGATTTAAATGACTATAAAACAATAAAATATGGTAACATTTTTATATCCTGCATTGAGGTCAACATAAAATCCTCCATCTTAGACCTGGTCTCAAATTCCACCAGTGGTGACTAATTAACTAAGCACACTCAAACACACACACACACCACCACCATACCATCTCCCCCTCCACCACCACACCACCTCCTCCCCACCACCACACCATCTCCCCCACCACCACCGCACACATTAACAAAATCTTTGCATGCATATAACATATATATGCCCAGAATTTACCACAATCATCTCAACTACCATTGACATTTCTTCCTCTCCATCATTATCAATTTACCGTTAATTCTTCACACTGGTTTGAGCTGCATAGCCATTGCAAATATTTGTGTGCGTATATGTATTTACACACACACAATAAATAAATATAAATATATATATGCATGTGTGCTTGTTTATGATTAACCTTATTAACATGTAAACCATTAACCTCTGAAATGATATCAGTGTTAAGTAGTGTAATTTAATCAATTTGAGTTGGTTTGAAGCAGTTAATATCTATATGATATCTTCCCATTTTCATTTGTTCTTCATTAGATGTAACCTCAACCTGCTCCACTAACCGATTCCTATCAAATCAACCAGTTAAGTACTGAATGTTTCTCCTGAAAGGCAGCCTTCCCCTTCATTACTACCATCTGTTATTAGTCCACTAGAAAACCCAGTGAGACTCCTCCTACTGAATAATGATATTAATTTTTCATTTTTGGAGGTATGACAAGTTATCTGATGAAGATATAAGAAATGATTAAATATACGAAAAATTGAAATGTAGCCCAGTAATGACTTAGAACAACATCACATCTATTTCAGTATCTACAACAATAATGGCAACAACAAAAACATCAAGAATAACTAATCAGAAATGACTGTTTTAGGTTTCAGTCCTTCCCCAACACTTATACATTTGCAATCAGTCTTTTGTTTGTGATTGTAATTTTGTCTCCTCACATATGCTATCACATGGTTCTGGGTTCAATTCCAGTGCTTGGTACTTTTGGCAAGTGTCTTGTACTATATATCCTTGTAGCCTCAACTGACCAAATTCTTGTGAGTGGATTTGATAGATGGAAACTAAAAGAACCCATGCCGGTGGCACGTAAAAAGCACCATCCAACCGTGGCCGTTGCCAGCGCCGCCCCGACTGGCCTCCATACCAGTGACATGTAAAAAGCACCATCCGACCGTGGCCGTTGCCAGCACCGCCCCGACTGGCCTCCATACCGGTGGCACGTAAAAAGCACCATCCGATCGTGGCCATTGGCAGCCTCGCCTGGCCCCCGTGCCGGTGGCACGTAAAAAGCACCATCTGACTGTGGCCGTTTGCCAGTCCCGTCTGGCACCTGTGCCGGTGGCACATAAAAAGCACCCACTACACTCACGGAGTGGTTGGCGTTAGGAAGGGCATCCAGCCATAGAAACATTGCCAGATCAGACTGGGCCTGGTGCAGCCTTCTGGCTTCCCAGACCCCAGTTGAACCGTCCAACCCATGCTAGCATGGAAAGCGGACGCTAAATGATGATGATGATATATATATATATGAGTGTGTTTGTACTCTACCATCACTTGACAACAGTACCAGCAGCATGTTAAAAAGCACCCATGCCAATGTCATGTAAAAAGTCCACCTATGCCGGTGTCGGTGTCACATGAGCAAGGACCAGTGCTGGTGCCATGTAAGATGCACCCAGTATACTTTAGAAAGTTGTTGAAGTTAGGAAGGGCATCAAGATGTAGAAACAATGCCAAAACAGATGACTGGAGCCTGGTGCAGCCCTGCAGCTTGCCAACTTCAGTCAAGCCTTCCAACCCATGCTACCATGGAAAATGGCTGTTTATTGTTGTTGTTGTTGTTGTTGATGATGATGTACTACTACTACTACTACTACTACTACTACTACTACTACACACACACACACCATTATATTATGTGATAATTCATTAAACTCTCTCCAAAATCTTGATCATAATATTAAAAATCAACTGAAACCCTGCAGTCAGTCTCTGCTAGAATTAGAGGGTTACAGAAAACTTCATGTCAACACTGTAAGCCAAGGAAATGCTTGTTTAATTTTATTGCGCTGCTTTGTTGCTGCTCTGAAGTAGCAAACAAGGCCACGCTGTGGTTTCTGTTTAGAGCTTAGTGAATTCACCTTTTAACTATGGACACAACATGGTTGAAATGACAGGATGTAACCCACCGATCACTCAACTGCTTGTCTTAATATCGTGTCGACATTGCATTTACAATGGATTACAGGAAATTACAACCATTTTCTACAGACTGCAGACATTGTATTATGTTCTTGTAGGCTGAATGTGTAGTTATTCTACTAATGTACCATCAAAGATGAATGTATATGTGCATGTGTGCGCATGCGCACGCACACCATGCAATCAGATCACAAAGGAAATTAAACTCTTCAAAAAAAAAAAAAATGTTTATGTATGTTATGCATACATACATATATATATATTTATATTTTATGGAATGTGTATTTGGTTTGTAGGCTCTATGATACCTTTGAAACAGTAATTTTTTTTTCATACAATCCATGTGGATGTATTAGAAAACGAAAAAAGAAAATGTTGATGCAGTATTTTTTATGCCTTTTTAGCAGCTATGGAACGTAGAAAAAAAATAATATCTGTATGTTTTCAATTTTACTTGGAGTTAATTTGTTGCATGCATTTTTATGTATTTATTACTTTTTTTTGTTTTTTTTTTGTTTATGGGGGGGAAAAATCGTACATATTTTTTGTGCACATACATTTAGTTGGATTGAATATGCATAGTGAATCAACTGATTGTAATATGCTTAACTTCTTTTACAGCCACAGTTTCAGTTGGTGTACTGATATTTCAGTTTGTAGAAGATATATAGAAACAAACTTTAGCTCTGCACTGACGTTGGCTTAAAACTTAGCTAAGCATTACATGGCTAGAATCTAAAATTATTTCAGCATCTTAAAGATTCTTAGTAATTTAGTCATGCAAGCTAATAAAATGCTCAGATTTTCTTGGGTTGGCTCTGTGTGTGTGTGTGTGTGGTGTGTGTGTGTGTGTGTGTGTGTGTGTGTGTGTGTGTGCGTGCTGCGTGGGTGGGGTGGGGTGGGTGTTGGATAATCTGTGTTGATCTTTTATGCACACAATAGGATTTTGATCTTGATACTACGTAGCAAACCAGGTCAGTCAGTAATTGGACTGAAACAAAAGATATTACATATACACCTGAGTCTCTTCTTCAACAATGACCCTTACTTCATTGGATAATGGTGATGCCACTTACCATTGGCATGTGGTGGGGCATGGTGGTTAATGTTGTTGAATCTTTGTTCTGCTCCGTTTGAGCTAAGTTATAATTGAGGGATCGTTTTAATCCATGACCATCCTGTCTGTCTGTATAACTTTGAAAGTATTGTCCCATGTGATGTTACATTTTTCAGACATTAGGTCATGATTTGAGGGAAGTTTAGCTGTTATTTCTAGCAGGCTAGTTGACTGAATAGAAGTTCCTTCACTGAATTGAGTGGTGCTTTGATGGAAGAACACAGAATTGAGATTGGCTTGTATTTGTCTGGATGTTTTAGCCTAAAAGGTGCAGACACCAACAGGGTATTTTGTATATTTTACACTTAATTCCAGCTTGCTGTTTCGTTGCCATGTCATTTATTTATTAGAGTTTGAGCATAGTATAAGTTATAAATAAATAATTAAGGCGCAGGAGTGGCTGTGTGGTAAGTAGCTTGTTTACCAACCACATGGTTCCGGGTTCAGTCCCACTGCGTGGCATCTTGGGCAAGTGTCTTCTGCTATAGCCTCGGGCCGACCAAAGCCTTATGAGTGGATTTAGTAGACGGAAACTTAAAGAAGCCCATCGTATATATGTATATATATGCGTGTGTGTGTTTGTGTGTCTGTGTTTGTCCGCCTAGCATTGCTTGACAACCGATGCTGGTGTGTTTATGTCCCCGTTACTTAGTGGTTCGGCAAAAGAGACCGATAGAATAAGTACTGGGCTTACAAAAGAATAAGTCCCAGGGTCGAGTTGCTTGATTAAAGACGGTGATCCAGCATGGCCGCAGTCAAATGACTGAAACAAGTAAAAGAAAGAAAAGAAAGAAAGAAATGTAAAAATGAAAGAACAGGCTCATCACATTGTACTTAGTCTCAGATTGAAATTAGGTCCTGAAGACTTTTTTTTTATGAATTTAGTATGGTTTCTTGACTGTTCCTTCCTATTGTCAGTAGTTTGGGAAGAAGAAGTGAGCAGGCACAGTCATGATGGTATGGTCAGAGATTTCCTTCCCAACCACATGGTTCTGGGTTCAGTCCCATTGTGTAGCACCTTGGGCAAGTGTCTTCAACTGTAGCCTTGGGATGACCAAAGCCTTATGAGAAGATTTAGAAGACAGAAACTGAAAGAAGCCCATTGTGTGTGTGTCTGAGGATGTCTCCCCTCACTGCTTGACAACTGATGTTGTGTTTACATCCCCATAACTTAGCAGTTTGGCAAAAGAGATCAATAGAATAAGTACCAGGCTTAAAAAAAAAAAGAACTAGTGAAGTCAATTCATTCAACTAAAATTTCTTCAAGGCAATGTCCCAACATGGCCACAGTCTAATGACTGAAGCAAGTAAAAGATAAAAGAAAAACACCGGAACTCCCATCTTGCTCATAGCAACTTTGTACCTAGCTTTCCTGGTTTTCATAAGCCATTCCCCTACACTTAGTTTTCTTAGTAACCAGCAAACTACAGTGTGCAATGCCCTGTCAAAGGCTTTTTTCTAGATCAATGAATGAAGGTATAAGTAGCTACTCTTAGCTAAAAATTTCTGTAATTGTCTCACTAGGAAGAGGATATCAGCGATATCCTGCTCTGGCAGAAACTTCACACTGTATCTCAGCTAATTACCTTGCTTGTCAGTTATGTTAAAACTTTTCCCGTTACTTTCATAGCTTTGCCTGGCGATTTGATGTGTCTGTAGTTGCTTCTTTTTAGTGCATCCCCTCTGACCTTGTAGCAGTTGATCATCATCATCATCATCATCATCGTTTAGCGTCCGCTTTCCATGCTAGCATGGGTTGGACGGTTCAACTGGGGTCTGGGAAGCCAGAAGGCTGCACCAGGCCCAGTCTGATCTGGCAATGTTTCTACGGCTGGATGCCCTTCCTAACGCCAACCACTCCGTGAGTGTAGTGGGTGCTTTTTACGTGCCACTGGCACAGGTGCCAGACGAGTCTGGCAAACGGCCACGATCGGATGGTGCATTTTACGTGCCACCGGCATGGGGGCCAGGCGAGGCTGGCAACGGCCATGAACGGATGGTGCTTTTTACGTGTCACCGGCACGAGGCCAGTCGGGGTGGCACTGGCATTGATGATGGTACCATTTCGCCAATCATTGGGTATTACATTTCCCTGTATTCTACATCTATTTTGATGGATATTTTCAGCATCTCAATGACTATCCTTGAGAGTCTTTGCTGTTTTCTTTGTCCTCATTCTTAATCATGTTTGTGACCCTACAGCTCTTGTACTGAAAGTCCCCCCACTATACTGTCAGCAATTGCTGCTATCCTAGACCAGTTGTTTTCTTTGTAGGTTGCGGAATCCACATATTTTCGTACGGATTTTACTTGGAGTTACTGCTCATCTTGTTTAAGAATCCTTTGCGGGATGCTTGCTGTAATTTGCTCAGAGTGGAGGGAGAGGGCTTAAAGTAGATTGTAGATTTGTTTCTTGCAGATGAAGAGCCAGTATTTCTCAGATACTTTTGAAGGTCACAGAGTGACTATCAGAGTTGGGAGATCTTTGGGGACTGGTGGATTCATTTGGAGTATGAATACTTGGTGGAGTGGCAAGCTTGCAGTAGACTGGCAGGTTATGGAAATTGGTTCAATGGCAGCTGATTCTACTTGATTTGATAGGGAGTGGAGTGATCATACTGTAGACTAGATGCATCTACAAAACAGTCGAGAGAGAGAGAGAGATACTGCTTTACAGTAAACCTCAAATAGAGAATGAATGGGATGTATGAGTGCAGAAAATAGAAATTTATATCCCACCATATTTTGCCTTTCCTTTTTCCTTGTTAGGGCTTGCCTTCATTTAGCTTGTACATATTTATTTAGCAGCTACAATAATTGAGAAATACTATGTAAGCTTCTGAAAATTGTCAACCTGGCAAAACCCATCTTCCCTTAGATACACGACAAAATAACATTTGAGCTCCTTAGTGGTTTAAAACCCACATCCATACAATAAAATCGTGTGTACCATTTCATATGCTATTTTAGCGTTTTTTTTTTTCTTTGAGATTCTTTTTAGTTAACCTCTGACCCAGCCACATTGAAAGCCATATTATCTTAAGTGTTTATGACGCTCTGTTTGCATGAATTAAGAATGAGTTGTTGAAATGAAATCTTTTTGTGAAACAAAGATTTGCTGTTCCCTATAATGGAATGAGACTGAGAAGATGGAGTTTTAAACACTGTTTATCTTCAAGTCAAGTCTTAAGTTTTGGAAACTATACTTTGAGGTTATTGTTCATATATATATATATATGGACATATGTATCTACTCTTTTCTTTATGTCTGTACACAAAATATTTGTGTAAGTGATTATAAAGATCCTTGTGCAACTTTACACCCAAGTGCTACTTAGTTGTGTGAGATTAAAAAATTTGAACAGTAATCCCTTTATGTTTTGTTTTTAGTGTGTGCTTCTAGTCATTAGAACCCTAAAGTTTTAAAGCATTGTATTATCAACTTATCTATAATACACACACACACACACGAGCAAGTGTATTAAGAGAATGTATGAGTAAATAAATTTCTTGATAAACACTCATTAAATATAAAGTAATGATTGTAAATGCTTCTGAGTTGACAATGTCAACTTTGCTACATGTTTTGAGTATTGTCACTAGTGTTTGGAAATTCTATACTGCATATATTTATATGTCTATTTCTTTATTACCAACAAGGGGCTAAACACAGAGGGGACAAACAAGGACAGACATAGGTATCAAGTCGATTACATCGACCCCCAGTGCGTAACTGGTACTTAATTTATCGACCCCAAAAGGATGAAAGGCAAAGTCGACCTCGGCGGAATTTGAACTCAGAACATAACGGCAGACGAAATACCTATTTCTACTACCCACAAGGGGCTACACACAGAGAGGTCAAACAAGGACAGACAAATGGATTAAGTCGATTACATCGACCCCAGTGCGTAACTGGTACTTAATTTATTGATCCCGAAAGGATGAAAGGCAAAGTCGACCTCGGCGGAATTTGAACT
This sequence comes from Octopus sinensis, assembly GCF_006345805.1. Classification (NCBI taxonomy): domain Eukaryota; kingdom Metazoa; phylum Mollusca; class Cephalopoda; order Octopoda; family Octopodidae; genus Octopus; species Octopus sinensis. The sequence goes on along the minus strand of NC_043001.1, from coordinate 125,958,027 downwards.
CACAACGTAACGGCAGACGAAATACCGCTAAGCATTTCGCCCGGCGTGCTAACTTTTCTGCCGGCTCGCCGCATCATCATCATTACCTCCACCATCATCATTGTCTGTCTTTATGTCTGTACTAACATGGTTTGGACATGTGTTGCAGCCTTTAAATCATCTGTCACAAAATACAAGAGAAATCATCAATTTCTGTTGTTCCGCATAATTCTTATAGATGGATGATGGATGGATATCCTTTCAATAACCAACCACTCTGCAGCATGGACTAGACACATTTTCTTTTTTTTTTTTAAGGCTGGTACTTATTCTATCAGTCTCTTTTCTGAACTGCTAAGTGAAGGGGATGTAAACACAACACCTCTTGTCAGGCTGTGGTGGGGGACATCCTCAGACACAAAGACACACACACACACACAGAATAGGATCACAGGAGCTCTAAGAAAATGTAAGCTATGCAAGTCCAGAGCCAACTTCTTGCCTTCATTCCCAGCAGAACCTTCCGAGCACGCGTCAGTGTGATTGGCCACAACCAGATGCATCTTAACCTATTTTCTCCTATACAATGCCCTGGTCATTGTCAACAATGATGGACAAACATTATTATTATTATTATTATTATTATTAGCACACTGGCCAAAATGCTTAGCGGCATTTCATTTGTCTTTACATGTTGAGTTCAAATTCCACCGAGATTGACTTTGCCTTTCAGCCTTTCTGGGTTGATAAATTAAGTATCAGTGAAACACTGGGCTTGATGTAATTGGCTAGTTACCCCCTCCCTGAAAATTTCAGGCCTTGTGCCTTTAGTAGAAAGGATTATTATCATCAATAATATCAATACGCTAACTTTTTGTTTTAGTACGTACCTGTTGTGTGCGTCACACTTACTTCTTTGATGAGGCAAAGCGAAAGAGAGGAGGACAGAAGAAGAAAGAGAGTGGGAGAGCGAGAGAGAGTGAAAGAAAGAGTGAATGGTGACAGCGTTCGTTTTGTGTTTTTAAATGTTTCAGAGAGGACGTAAGAGAGAGAGGGAGAGGACGTAAGAGAGAAAGAGAGAGTGAAAGAGACAGTAGTGGTGACGGCATTCATTTTATAGTTTTAAATGTTTATCACATAGCAAGAGAAGTAGATACAGAGTTAAATCAAAAGTGGGAACAAAGAGGGACACAAAGGAAGAGAAAGAGAGAGAGACAGATACATAAAACCAAAGAAAAGTTCATATATAGATACATTGACACAGCAAATATTGGCTGTCAATTTCACTCTGCATTACCACATGAGGATAAAATTAACACACAAATGTCTGAGTACCCCACAAACGTGCATAACATTAAAATAGTTCTCAAGGAGATTCAGCCTCACAAAAATAGCCTCAGGTCAACCAAAGACTTGTGAATGGATTTGATAGATGGAAACTGAAAGTTCATCGTGTATATATATATGTATATGGATATAGGAGTGGCTGTGTGGTAAGTAGCTTGCTTACGAACCACATGGTTCCGGGTTCAGTCCCACTGCGTGGCATCTTGGGCAAGTGTCTTCTGCTATAGCCTCGGGCTGACCAATGCCTTGTGAGTGGATTTGGTAGACGGAAACTGAAAGAAGCCTGTCGTATATATGTATATATATATGTGTGTGTGTATGTTTGTGTGTCTGTTTGTCCCCCTAGCATTGCTTGACAACCGATGCTGGTGTGTTTACGTCCCCGTCACTTAGCGGTTCGGCAAAAGAGACCGTTAGAATAAGTACTGGGCTTACAAAGAATAAGTCCCAGGGTCGATTTGCTCGACTAAAGGTGGTGCTCCAGCATGGCTGCAGTCAAATGACTGAAACAAGTAAATGAGTATATATATATATATATATATATATATATGGTGGGGGGGGCGAACACAGACGCAAAAACACACACACACACACACACATATATATGTGTGTGTGTGTGTTTGTGTTTGCCCCCTCCCCCACTGTTTGACAACCGGTGTTGGTGTGTTTACGTCCCCATAACTTAGGAGTTTGGCAAAAGAGACTGACAGAATAAGCACCAGGCTTAGAAGAAAACAAGTACTGGGTTCGATTCATTTGGCTAAAAATTCAAGGTGGTGCCCCAGCATGGCCACACTCTAATGACTGAAACAAATAAAAGAAAAGATAGATGAAAAGATAAGTATTGCATTTGATAGAGTAATCTGAATGCTAGAGGGTTAAATAGTTTGGAATCAATCCAAACTATTTAACCCTCTGAGTGGATGCCTGTTGGAAGGCTTGTAACTGTAATTTGGATGCCCAGACCTTCTCACACTGTATCATGCTGAGTTTGAGAATCATGTGAAGGGGCACATATGCCTATGGAATGTTCAGCTACTTATACAGTTATTTTCAATAGGCGCAGGAGTGGCTGTGTGGTAAGTAGCTTGCTAACCAACCACATGGTTCCGGGTTCAGTCCCACTGCGTGGCATCTTGGGCAAGTGTCTTCTGCTATAGCCCTGGGCTGACCAATGCCTTGTGAGTGGATTTGGTAGACGGAAACTGAAAGAAGCCTGCCGTATATATGTATATATATATATATAAGTTTGTGTGTATATGTTTGTGTGTCTGTGTTTGTCCCCCTAGCATTGCTTGACAACCGATGCTGGTGTGTTTATGTCCCCGTCACTTAGCGGTTCGGCAAAAGCGACCGATAGAATAAGTACTGGGCTCACAAAGAATAAGTCCCTGGGTCGATTTGCTCGACTCAAGGCGGTGCTCCAGCATGGCCGCAGTCAAATGACTGAAACAAGTAAAAGAGTAAAAGAGAGAGAGTAAGCAAGTGGTTCAGCTGATTGAATGACTGAATACTCATCATAGGAATGCATGAAAACCCATTTATTTACTAACTGTTGAATGCAGGACATATCCTTTGTCAGCTGTTTGCTGGAAACCACTGTATCAGCTCAGTCGGTGACTAAGCAATATTAGTGCTCGCTGGGAATATCTTTGCTTTGCTCTCCCTGCAATGCATTCAGATGTAGTCTAATATTATACTCCTTCAGCCAGCGATCTTGGCATTTGTATTACACTTTTTTTTTTTCTTTTTTAAGGGATAATTTTGTCTCCCTCTAAAGCTCGATAGCTATCGGCTTCTCCTGAGCCTGTTGTTCTTTATATTCAAGCAAACCATTTGCATTTCCTTTCTTGGTGAATAAACATGCCCATATAAATTACTATATCTGCCATCAGTTTTTAAGCATTTCTCAACATTCAAAGATTAATACTCCATTTCTCCCCCCCCTTTTTTCCCCCTTTATGGTGAGCCTGAAGAAATAAACATGGAATTTCTAGGAATATAGAAATAAAAGGATAGAGAAAAAAAAATCAATTTCATCACCATCTTTGCAGATGATAGTGTGGGTATTTCTAGTGCAACTGAGCAGACTGCTGCACTGCATATGTTGAACACATAAGCACACACATGCAACTAATATGTATACATGTATGTATGTATGTATGTGTGTGCGTGTGTGTATGTATGTATGTATGTGTGAATGTATATATATATATGTATATATGTGTGAATGTATATATATGTGTAAATGTATATGTATGTGTGAATGTATATATATATGTGTGTATATGAATATATATGTGTATATATATGTGTGTGTGTGTATATATACACATATGTATATATATGTGTGTATATATATATATGTGTATATATATATGTGTGTGTATATATATATATATGTATATATATATGTGTGTGTGTGTATATATGTATATATATGTGTGGTGTGTGTATATATGTATATATATGTGTGTGTATATGTATATATATATGTATGTATATATATATGTATGCATATATATATGTATGCATATATATATACATATGTATATATATATGTATGTATATATATATATATATGTATATGTGTGTATATATATATGTGTGTGTGTGTATGTATATATATTTTCTTGTTTCAGACATGTGACCGCAGCCATGCTGGAGCACTGCCCTAAAGGCTTTTAGTCAAAGAAATCAACCCCGGGACTTCTTCTTTGTAAGCCTGGTACTTATTCTATTAGTGTCTGTTGCTGTAGCTGAACTGCTAGATTATGGGGGACTTAAACATACCAGCATCAGTTGTCAAGCAATGGTGGTGATATTTGTGGGGACAAACACAGACACCCACACATGAATATATATATATATATATATATATATATATATATATATGGTACACCGGCGATTATAATTAATTTTATTGTATCGCATTTAACTTTGTTTATATATATATATATATATGTGGACACAAAAACACCACTCCTTATCTGGCAAGCTGGAAGGCTGCACCAGTCTCCAGTCTGATTTGGAATGGTTTCTATGGTTGGATAGTCTTCCTAATGCCAACCACTCCTAGAGCTAATGGGTGCTTTTGCATGCCATTTGCATGACACTGGTATCTGCAATAATTGTGATTTTTCTCAGTTTCATGGTTCTTCTTTTCAAACACAACTCCATGAAGCCCAACACACAAAGCGAGCTTAGTCACAAAGCGAGCATTGGGCCTCCGTGAGGCCCAATGCTTGAAAAATGCTTCAAATGTCTCAGTCATTGCCTCCATGAGGCCCATATCTGCAATGACTGCAATTTTACCTAGCTTGCTGGGGCTTCATCTCAAGCACAACATAATACCACGTCTCAGTTATTGCCTCCGAGAGGGCCAACACTTGAAAGGAGCTCAGCCACTTTGCCTCCATGAGGCCCAAAGTTCGAAGATCATGCTTCACCACTTTGTCCCATGTGTTCCTTTGGCCAGGTATTTCTCCTGCAGCTGCCTTACCAGAAATATAGCATCAGTGGTGCTTCTCCTTGGCACAAAACCAAATTGTATATATTATAAAGTTAATCCAAACAAGAAAGCACAAAAAAACACAACAACGCGAGGACGTGGAACAAATATAGTATTATTGGACGCTCAGGAAAGAAGGAGGGTTTAACGTTTCGAGCGGAGCTCTTGGTCAGAAACATAGGAGAAGGAAAGATCCAGAGAAGGGAAGACAGAGGAAAAAAAAACCGCCAACGGTACACACGAGGTCATATATATATATATAATACATGCATAGCTGTGTCGTAAGAAGCTTGCTTCCCAACTACATGGTTCCAGGTTCAGTCTCACTGTGTGGCACCTAGAGCACCTACTATAGCCTTGGGCTGACCAAAGCCTTGTGAGTGGATTTGGCAGATGGAAACTGAAAAATGTCTGTCCTATATTTATTTATATATATATATATATATATATATATATGTGTGTGTGTGTGTGTCTGTCTGTGTTTGTCCCACCTTTCAGCACTTGACAACCGAAGTTGGTGTGTTTATGTCCCTGTAGCTTACCAGTTCAATGAAGAGACTGATAGAATAATTACTGAGCTTAGAAATAAGCCCTAGGGTCGAATTGTTCGACAAAAACGCTTCAAGGCAAGTGCTCCAACATGACTACAGTTAAATGAAACAAGTAAAAAAAAAAAATGATACACACACACACACACACATGTATTTATAAATGTGAATAGATGCAGAAATACACACGTTTGTGTGCATATGTATGTGCATATACGTGCATACATACATAAATAAATAAATAAATACATACATACATTTATAAAATATATAGAATAACATATACATCATAAGCCAAGAGAAATCCTTTCCAATTTGCAAGTAAGCCCTATATTCTACATGTTTGTATATATAATATATATATATATATATATATATATATTGCTAGGTGCACCTATTTATATATATACACACTATTGTGTGTGTGTGTGTGTGTAAAAACATCCACATCTCTCTCTCTCTCTCTCTCTCTCTCTCTCTCTCTCTCTCTCTGGTATTATTCAGCTCAGTAACTGTTGCTCCAATAATTAACGTTGAATCTGATAGACATCCTGTTGACTCATCTTCTGGAATTCATCTGTAAAAGATGTGGGCTTGGAATAGAAGGCATGGAGGGGTGGGAAGGCATATACATTAGCAACACCCCTACCACCCCTACCACCACCACCACCACCATTGCCACTTTTCCTCCTCCTTCTCCTCCTCCTCTCTCTAGTGCTTTTGATTCTGATCGTTCTCTGACATATTTCATTGACAATGCAAATCAAATAGATTCCCTCTTTGGAATATTCTAATTTAAAATTTGAGCCTCAGTTCCTTTGAATTTGTCACAGATGCATCTCATGCTACTATGTTGTCAGTCAGCAATGTCAGAAAATATTGAAGCTCTGTAATAGCACCAGGGGGGTGGCTGGGTGAGAGGAACCACCAAAAAAAAAAAAAAAGAAAGAAAAATATTTAAGAATTTAAAAAAAACATTTTTAAACATATAGGTGCAGGAGTGGCTGTGGGGTAAGTAGCTTGCTAACCAACCACATGGTTCCGGGTTCAGTCCCACTGCGTGGCATCTTGGGCAAGTGTCTTCTACTATAGCCCCGGGCCGACCAATGCCTTGTGAGTGGATTTGGTAGACGGAAACTGAAAGAAGCCTGTCGTATATATGTATATATGTGTGCATATATGTATGTGTTTGTGTGTCTGTGTTTGTCCCCCTAGCATTGCTTGACAACCGATGCTGGTGTGTTTACGTCCCCCGTCACTTAGCGGTTCGGCAAAAGAGACCGATAGAATAAGTATTGAGCTTACAAAAGAATAAGTCCCGGGGTCGATTTGCTCGACAAAAGGCGGTGCTCCAGCATGGCCACAGTCAAATGACTGAAACAAGTAAAAGAGTAAAAGAGTATTTATTATTATTGTGAGCATTTTTTTTTTGGTAGCTTCATGCAGGTTTCTCCTGCATTTCCTGGTGCATCTCCCGGTGCATCTCCTTGTTCTTGAGGTGTATGCTGCATTGCATTCTTATTTTGCAGGGATTGGCAGAGTATAGACTCGTCCTATTGGTGTACTGCACCAGTTTGTTTTGTTATAGGGTTTAGTTTCATGTTTCTTGTTGTACTGGGGTATGTTCTGTCTTGCGTGGTGTGTGTAATGTGAGTTGTGTTATTTTATATTTTACTGGGTCTTAGTCCTGTCTGGTATATGTTGCATGAGTTGTGTTGCTTTAGGTTATTAAGTGCTTGTTGTATAGCGTGTGTGAAGAGTGTTCTATTGGATTGATAGTATCTTGTATGTGATTATTGTTGTTGTTGCTGTTACTGCTACTGCTTGAGAGGCTTGTTGGATGGAACCTACTCTCGCCTCCTTATGAGAGCTCAAAATCTCTCGTGGAAGCGCCATCCAACCAAAATGCAAATATATGGGAAACTACCACCTTTGTCATCTCTTGTGAAAGGTAGGAGACTCCAGTTTGCTGGACATTGTTGTAGAGCTGAAAACAAGGCAATTTCTACTTTCTCCTCTGGAAGCCATCTACTCGCAATACCAGAGGGCGCACACTCTCCTACCCTGATGTAATCTCCAGGGATACAGGCATCCAGCAACAGGATCCCCGTAATGCTATGATGAACCGTGAAGTCTGGCGTAGCGTGGTAAATTCCATTGTCTCAACTACGGTCGAACAATAATGATGATGATGCTACTGCTGTTGTTATTAAGGTGATGAGCTGACAGAATCATTACTGCACAAGGCAAAATGCCTAGTGGCACTTCTTCTGAGATTATGTTCAGAGTTCAAATTTTGCCAAGGTCAGCTTTGCCTTTCATCCTTTTCTACTCTAGACACAAGGCCCGAAATTTTGGGGGACGAGGGTGGGGGGGGGTCGATTAGATCAACCCCAGTATGCAACTGGTACTTAACTTATCGACCCCGAAAGGATGAAAGGCAAAGTTGATCTCAGTGAAATTTGAACTAAGAATGTAAAGACAGATGAAATACCTATTTCTTTATTACCCACAAGGGGCTAAACATAGAGGGGACAAACAAGGACAGACATAGGTATTAAGTCGATTACATCGACTCCAGTGCGTAACTGGTGCTTAATTTATCGACCCCGAAAGGATGAAAGGCAAAGTCGACCTCGGCGGAATTTGAACTCACAATGTAACGGCAGATGAAATACCGCTAAGCATTTCGCCCGGTGTGCTAGTAATCAACTTAGCACCCATCCCACCAAATTTCAGGCCTTATGCCTTTTGTAGAAAGGATGATTATCACCATCATCATCATCATTATCATTAGTGCTGCGAATTGGTAGAATCACAAGAGCATCAGATAAAATACCTTGCAGTATTTGTTCCAGTTCCTTGCATTCTGTTTAAATCTCACCAAGGTCTTTCATTCCCCCAGACACTAAAATTAGCCTTTCATCTCCTTTAGACAAAATAAAGTACTCATCAAGTATTTGGGTCAATGTAATCAACCAGCCCTCTAGCTTAAAAATTGCAGACCTCATGCCTAAATTAGAAATAATTAATTAAAAAAGAAAAAAAAAACATGGTGGATTGGCAGAATTGTTAGTGATGTACAGACAGATTGATATGTGTTATTTGTTCTGGTCCTCATCCTACTGAGGTCAACTTTGTCTTTCATCCTCTCAGGAGCAATAAAATAAAGCATGAATTAAGTTCTGGGGTTAATTTAATCAGTTAACATCCCTTCCTCAAAAGTTTTTAGCCTTGTGTCTAGAAACAATAGTAATTTAGTTTCATCCCTCTACATTTCTGAATTCAGATCCTGAATTCAGTTACCTTTTCATCTCCCTATCAGTACCAGTAATATATCATTTCCATTCATCTATTGAGGTCAGTATTCATCAACTATAACACCCCATTGCCTTTCCTTATAAAAAAAATAAAAAATAAAAAAAGCGCCAAATTTAGAAATCATTTGGCAGAATGGATAAAGATACAATCAAACTCCCTTATGGTATTTTGATATTGGCCTGTATGTACCAAGTTCAAATTCCCACTTAGAATTCACTTATTCTTTCCAGGGTGTATGTAATCAATTGTTCTCACTTCTAAAATTAAAATAATTTCTGTTGAACTCGTCAGCCCTCCTCTGTTGAGAATTTCCCTTCCTGGTTTAGATGAAGTAACCAGTAGAAATTATGAAAGAAGACCTGGTTATGTTGTTAAGGTACTCACCTTGCAGTAATGTGGCTCCAGGTTCAATCCCACTGTGAGGTGCTTTGGGCATATGACTACTATTATAGCCTTGGGTTAACCAATACCTTGCAGGTAAAATAAATTTTGGTAGATGGAAGTTGTGCTGTTGCTTGTCATACAGGCATGCATGCATACCTTGTCTAATGGAGATAAATCTACAGTTATATATTTGAAAACCTTAGCTGTAGATAATGCAGAGAATGTGAAAATATTTTGTTTTGCCCTTAAGTAAATATAAAAATAGCGCAGGAGTGGCTGTGTGGTAAATAGCTTGTTTACCAACCACATGGTTCCGGGTTCAGTCCCACTGCGTGGCACCTTGGGCAAGTGTCTTCTACTATAACCTCGGGCCGACCAAAGCCTTGTGAGTGGATTTGGTAGACGGAAACTGAAAGAAGCCCGTTGTATATATGTATATATATATAGTGGTTCGGCAAAAGAGACCGATAGAATAAGTACTGGGCTTACAAAAGAATAAGTCCCGGGGTCGAGTTGCTCGATTAAAGGCGGTGCTCCAGCATGGCCACAGTCAAATGACTGAAACAAGTAAAAGAGAAAGAGAAAGATATATATATATATATATATATGTGTGTGTGTGTGTGTATGTTTGTATGTCTGTGTTTGTCCCCCCAACATCGCTTGACAACCGATGCCGGTCTGTTTATGTCCCTGTAACTTAGCAGTTCTGCAAAAGAGACTGATAGAATAAGTACTGGGCTTACAAAGAATAAGTCCCGGGGTCGAGTTGCTCGATTAAAGGCGGTGCTCCAGCATGGCCGCAGTCAAATGACTGAAGCAAGTAAAAGAGTAGGTCTTCTTATGAACCTGTTTCAGAGATAGTTGTCCCCTCATCAGAAAAGATGCTTACTGGCTCTTTGGCTATCCCAAACTGATGCATTCCTACAAAAGTAGCCTATGTCTATGCTTTACTGTATTAACTCTCTTTATATTGATGACCATTTTGCATTTTAGTACTGGACCCTTTATGGTGGTGTGTGAATATGGTCACAGTCTACTGGTTGAAACCAGTAAAAAAAATAAAATTTAAATTTAAAAAAAAAGCATAAAAGTAACTGGTGTGAGGGTTTGAAAAGATTCAGCTATTTTTTTTTTTTTCCATAATAGCAGCTGTAGACTTGAAAGCTTGTTTTAATGAAGTCCATCTGTGAGACAAGACAAAGCAGCAGCTGCATATGGTGGCGATGGGTTAGGTTTACAACACAGACATTGGCAACATTGAGAAGAATGTTTACACAGCAGTTTCACTCCTTGTCAGTAATTAAGTTAGAGACATCTGAGCTATGTGAAACGTGCAAGCACATACTGATATAAGAGTTTTTTTCTAACTACTGAGCAGTTTTTGTTTGAGGAAGAGAGTCTGTTAGTTTATGAATTATACACGATTACCATGCATCATATATCTTCCTGTTCTTGTCTATCCCTTTATTGCCATTACCATTTTTTTTTCTGCTACCCTACTGTCCTCATGACATGATGGCAGTAGGGTAGTGGAAACAGTGTCAGTGTAAATATTTTGCAGTATTTTGTTACAATTGTTTACATCCTGAATTCAAATCTAATTACAAACGATTTTCACTTTACTGTTCCAGAGTAGATTAAATTAAGTGTTGAATAATTGAAGTAATATTAGTCATTAATTAATGCTGTTTCTTCACTGCATAATTGTGTCTCTTTCATGTTTTTTTTTTTTTTGCTTCTCATTACATTAGATATGATAACACTTAACCTTATAATTGCTTTTCATGCTGATGGCATGAGTAATATCTTCTCCAAAATATGCTAATTTTCTAATATACATGTTTATGTATAATAGTACATGTTTACTTAGTAGTTCTTTCATTACCACTTCAGTGAAAACGGTGAGGTCTGAGCTTTGTTGAGGAGATCTAATAAAATTGAAACATATCTTGAGTTACTTCTTGTACTTCCACGGTTATCTAAATTATTTTCATTATTGTCAGCGATTTCTCGTGTCCAAAAATTTCAGTTCCTTACTGTTAAAGGAATTTTTTTACCATAAATCTCAGCATGCCAGCAAATGACCCACTCACTGTAGTTTCAAGACCATCCTTTGTGGCACATATATATCTAATGAAATCGGCACTATCAGGTGATTTAGTTATGGTCTCAAGTGGCACCTTTTTTGCCAGTCCTTCTGATATTGAACTCCTTTGCTTGATCAAATATTATTTAGATCAACTTTTATTGTTTACATTTGCTTGCTCTATTTTTGGGGTTGGGATCTTGACATTGGGTTTGTCACGTTCAGTCTGCGTTCTCTTCTTTGATATTACCACCTTGAGTGGCATGTACAGACAGGAGCAATAGATTTTTGACATTGCTCATTTGGTCACTGGAATATGCAACCTGCCAGCACCCTCTAAGGAACAACCATTCAAGGGAAATAATATTGGTCTTTCTTTTATCTTTTACTTGTTTCAGTCATTGGACTGCGCCCATGCTGGGGCACTGCCTTGAATTTTTAGTTGACTGAATTGATCCCAGTACTTATTTTTAAAGCCTGGTACTTTTTCTATCAGTCTCTTTTGCTGAATCACTAAGTTACGGGAATGTAAACACACAAACTTTGGTTGTCAATTGTGATGTGGGGGAGGGGGGACAAACACTGATATACACACACACACACACATATATATATACATAAATATTCTAGAGGTTTCTTTCAGTTTCTGTCTACCAAATCTACGCACAATTGAACCAAGCACCTCCACAAGTGTGAGATTCTTACAGCACCTAAGTTTCCCAAGTGGTCACTCATCTAAGTACTAACTTGCTTAACTTTGGTGATTGGACAAGAACCAGTGCATTCAATGTGTGTATATATACACAGTACTGTACAAAAGTCTTCAGATGTTTCTCATTGCGTTTTTTAGAGATGAAACATTGGGCCCTGTTAGTCATTTCAGTGGTTAACCATTATATTTTGTAGTAGGGTTTCTGAATGAAAGAAGATGTGAGACGACCACCAGAAATGGCTGTGCAAAAGTTTACGGTCACCTCACATAAAGCAGTTCCTTACTGTTAAAGGAAATAGTACCAAATACATCCAGTTGCTGAAGGACAATTTCTTACCAGACTTGGATGAAGGTGAGAGTTTTCAGCATGACAGAGCCCCATGCCACAGATTGCATGTAACACAACAGTCTCACTAATGAAGGTGTTACTGTATTGAAAGATTGACCAGCTCAGAGCCCTGACTTAAATATCATTGAGCAAATGTGGACAGAACTAACGAGAAGAAATCGTCAGAAGAATCCACGCAATCTTGAGTTGTAGGAACTCAGCTACAGAGAATGGCATCTCATACTTGTGAAGATGGTGAAGGATTTGTACGCATGGCTTCCCAGGCAAATTGAAGCAACTGTTCAAGCTGAGGGAAGCCACATGTGGCATGTGTAAAAGGATTTGAGCGAGGTCGTTGCCAGTACCGCCTGACTGGCCCCCGTGCTGGTGGCACGTAAAAAGCACCCACTACACTCTCGGAGTTGTTGGCATTAGGAAGGGCATCCAGCTGTAGAAACTCTGCCAGATCAAGATTGGAGTCTGGTGCAGCCATCTGGTTCGCCAGCCCTCAGTCAAAATCGTCCAACCCATGCTATCATGGAAAGCGGACGTTAAACGATGATGATGATGATGACAGTAACTTCTTGAAATGAAAATTATGTAATAAATTTTCATTATAGACATTTTTCTGTTTTAAAACACTGTATCTTGATTGCTTTATGTGAGGTGGCCGTAAACTTTTGCATGGCCATTTTTGGTGGTCGTCTCACATCTTCTTTCATTCAGAAACCCTAGTACAAAATATAATGGTTAACCACGGAAATGACTCTAACAGGGCCAATGTTTCATCTCTAAAAAACGCAATGGGAAACGTCTGAAGACTTTTGTACAGTACTGTGTATATAAGGGGGGAAGCACTCCGTCGGTTACGACGACGAGGGTTCCGGTTGATCCGAATCAACGGAACAGCCTGCTCGTGAAATTAACGTGTAAGTGGCTGAGCACTCTACAGACACGTGTACCCTTACCGTAGTTCTCGGCCCTTTGAAATACAGGTACAACAGAAACAGGAAGTAAGAGTGAGAGAAAGTTGTGGTGAAAGAGTACAGCAGGGATCACCACCACCCCCTGCAGGAGCCTCGTGGAGCTTGGGTGTTTTCGCTCAGTAAACACTCACAACGCCCGGTCTGGGAATCGAAACCGCAATCCTATGACCGCGAGCCCGCTGCCCTAACCATTGGGCCATTGCGCCTCCACACTGTGTATATATACACACATTGAATGCTCTGGTTCTTGTCCAATTACCAAAGTTAAGCAAGTTAGTTCTTAGATGAGTGACCACTTGGGAAACTTAGGTGCTGTAAGAATCTCACACTTGTTAAGGTGCTTGGTTCAATGGTTAGAGCATTGGGTTCACAATCATGAGGCAGTGAGTTCAGTTCCTGGACTGGGCTGTGTGTTGTGTTCTTGAGCAAGACACTTTATTTCATGTTGCTCCAGTTCACTCAGCTGTAGAAATGAGTTGCAACGTCACTGTTGTCAAGCTGTAATCGGCCTTTGCCTTTTCCTTGGATAACATCAGTGGCATAGAGACAGGTGGGGCTGGTATGCATGGGTGACTGCTGGCTTTCATAAACAGCCTTGTCCAGATCCCCCTCTTTGTGCACCTGTATGGGCAATAATACAATCAAACAACCTTGCCCAGACCTGTGCCTTGGAGGGGAACTTTCTAGGAGCAATCCCATGGTCATTCATGACTGAAAGGGGTCTTTACCCTACATACACACACACATACACACACACGTAAACCATTTTGATTACCAACCCAGCTAAAACTGCCTTTAGTTCTGTGATATGAAACTTATTTTAAAGTGTTCAGATTGAAATCAAAACGTTCTATCATAATTTTATATAAGAAACTTCTGTGATCTAAATGCCATCTTATTAAAATGGCATTTAGAACATAAAACTTTCACATTATTAATGTGCAAGTTATTTTAGTTATTTTACTTGAATATTTCAAAATTCTTGATTATTTTCAAATTCACTTGAAATACAAAGATGATAGATTCCATTAAAAATTTTCTCATGAAAAGGATAATGTTAATATTTTTTTGTTCGAATCAAATTATCATGTTCAATTATATGTTTTTAAAATTGAATTTGTACTTAGTGATACCCAGCATTTAATAATCACTACTTTTGGGCATAATCTTGTAGTTTTGTTCTCTTTTATATTCCTTTAATTGTACTATCCGCAATTTCTTTCTGTAATGCTCTAATTTGTATGTTTCTTTGTGAACTGACAAGAAATAATAATTCCCTTGCTTGCTTTTGAAAAAAAAAAAAAATAATTGTGTTTGGCTTTGAGTTAATAATAAGCTTTAAATTTTCGGTGTGGTTCAGGTGCACATTTATTAATGAGAATAATTAAGGTATATTTCAGCACTACCTCAAAGCACTGTCAATTGGAACAATTGCTTCGAGATGACAGGCACTAAATATTTCTTGGCATGTATCTACATTCTTTGAAAAGCAACACGCAGAGAGGGATTTTTTTGTCTCTTTTGTTTTGTTTTTAAATTATACAGAGGAACCTACTTTTGTTAATTCGTAGAAGAAAATGCTATCTTTCAACTATAAACTGAGTTGAAATATCATAATCCTAATCCCATCTTGTTAAAAGAACATTAGCATATCCAGGGTACCAATTGCCCTAGGACTCATGCTACTGGAAAAGAAAAAAAAAAGAAAGAAAAATTACCAAATAGTTCCTTTTGTATTTGGTTATTTTAAAAAGATCATATTGAATAATGTAGTCCTTGATACACTTGGGAAAAATGGATTGTCACTCAAGCCTTTAATTGCGTCCCTTTTTTGTCATTCACTATATAGGTATCCCTATGTATGCCTGGCGTCTGTTTCTGCCACTGTGCATCTTCTGCATTCTCCATGCTTCACTGCATCCTTCTGCCTTCCCATCTGACCATCCTCTGTCCCTATTCTCTCTGTCCACCATTTTGTACTTTGAGGTACACCTTTGATAGCTCATCCCTACTATCTTTTCTTCCTTTGTTGCTGGTGTAGCCACGTAGCTCCTTTACAGCAAGACACCTATTCCTGTCCTTCTTCCCTGCTTTAGCTTCTCTACCCCTGGTGTAAAGCCTCTTTCCTCAATACTGTACCCTAACTCTGTGAAGTAGTCTTGTCTTGTGAGTTATATGGTGATCTCACTAGTGCTGTACTCTCTGTAAAGTGGTTGGCTTTAGGCAGAGCATACAGCTGTAGAAACCTTGCAGATGCAGACACTCAAGATGAACGCAACCCTCAGGCTAGTCAGATCCCAAAGCTACAAAATAATGCATGATTAATTCAAAACAATCATCATCATCACTTAACATCTATTTTCCATACTGGCATAGGTTGGACAGTTTGACAGGAGCTGGCCAACTGAAGAGATGTTTAGGTTCAAATTGTCTGTTTTGGCATGGTTTCTATGGCCAGATGCCCTTCCTAACGCCAACCACTTTACAGAGTGTACTGGGCACTTTTATGCAGCAATGGTACAGATGCTTTTTAAGCATTGCATTTGACAGTAATCTGAATGCTAAAGGATTATTAGTCTAAATGTTAAACCAAAATATATTCATCTCTGCTAGCATTTATTTATCAATGAATGCCGTCATAATCCATTGCTATTGAACCTTAATCATTATCCTTTACTGATCCACAAGATCGTAACTTTTATTCCTCCAGTTTCTGCAGATGCCTTACTATCGCTGCTCATGTTTCAACTGCCATCCAACACCTCATTCGTTGCACCATTATTACTGCCTTGTGCTGTCATTATGATCAATTGCTCTACAACCCACCAGTTGCTCTAATCAACTGTCTTACACTTTAGTCTGTCTGTCTGTCTTGCAACTTCATGTTGCACATTCGACAGATCATCGCCCCACCCCTCATCCATCCCCTATCCTGTTATGATGTGTCACTGAAGTATCCATCCTTATTAGATCTGCAAGTGAAAACCAAGACAAAACGCACACAAACACACACCACCTGATATAAAATGTTATTTATAAATCAAATAGTAGGGAAACAAAATGACTTCCTGGCTGTGGGGGAAAAAGGAATAATTTTAGAAAACTATCATGTAAAAATTACATTAGAGAAAGTATAGAATTTCCATTAGTCAGTAATATTTTTTTTAAACAGCTCTTCAGATTCAGTACGCAATTGAGATACAGATATTTCCTTGACAGCCACCACCACCACCACCACCACCACCTCCTCTCCCATCACACCATCCGAAAGGCAGTTGATTACTTTAGGACAACTGTCCTCAATCTTGGTATGTAATGTGGGCGGCAATTAGTCAATGTGACATCATGGTAGAGGGAGAATAACAGTTATTTAATAATAATAATAATAATAATAATAATAATTTCTAACATAGACACAGGAGTGGCTGTGTGGTAATTAGCTTGCTAACCAACCACATGGTTCCGGGTTCAATCCCACTGCGTGGCATCTTGGGCAAATGTCTTCTGCTATAGCCCCGGGCCGACCAATGCCTTGTGAGTGGATTTGGTAGACGGAAACTGAAAGAAGCCTGTCGTATATATGTATATATATATATATATATATGTGTGTGTGTTTGTGTGTCTGTGTTTGTCCCCCTAGCATTGCTTGACAACCGATGCTGGTGTGTTTACATCCCCATCACTTAGTGGTTCGGCAAAAAGCGACCGATAGAATAAGTACTGGGCTTACAAAGAATAAAGTCCCGGGGTCGATTTGCTCAACTAAAGGCGGTGCTCCAGCATGGCCGCAGTGAAATGACTGAAACAAGTAAAAGAGAGAAAGAGAGGCATAAGACCACAAATTTGGAGGTGGAAGAGCATTAGTCAATTAAATCATCTTCCCAGTACTTGACTGGTATTTTATTTTATCTGCCCTACACAGAGAGAAGGCAAGTTGGCCTTGGCATGATTTAAACTCAGAATGTAAAGAACCCAGTGGATTATCACAAAGGTTGATGCTCTTATGATTCTACCAATCCACACCACCTTAAAATAATAATTTCTGTTTTAGGCGCAAGGCCAGCAATTTTGTAAGTTGGTACCGTTGAATATAGTACTTGACTGCTATTTCATATTATCAGCCCCAAAAGTATGAAAGGCAAACTTTGGCAGGATTTGAATTCAGAATTCAAGGAGCTGGAACAAATAATACCAGGCCCCTCCCTTTTTTTTTTAATTATTTGACACTTTAATGAGGGCTCTTAATTGTTTCTGATACAGGGCACAAAGCTGGAGTATGACTTGATTAAATTGCTTCTAGTACTTGACAGGGACTTTATTTTATCAACTCCTCCACACCCATCTCTGAGGGAGGACAAGCTAAAGTTTAGTTTGGCAGGATTTGAACTCAGAATGTAAAGAGCCTAGAAAACTTAATATTACAAAGCATTTTGTCCAATGCTCTCACAATTCTGCCTCTTAGAGTAACGGCAATGATTTCTACTTTCTTTCGCCTTTTTGATACCAATTCCACCTGAGGTCACCCCTGGTTCTGTGATACAATTTCTGCTTTAAAGTGATTTGACCCTTTAGGATTTAAACTAGCTTTATCTAGCCAGTACGCAACTGGGGTCGACCTATTTATCAACCCTGAAAGGATGAAAGGCGAAGTTGACCTTGGTGGCATTTGCACTTAGAACGTAAAGACAGACAAAATACC
>NC_043001.1:125887626-125937626 GCF_006345805.1 Octopus sinensis | reverse complement strand
GTGTGTGTGTGTGTGTATATATTTATATATATAATGTTTATTTGTGTATGTGTGTTTGTATATATACAGGGTATTTGGGTTAAATTTGATTTTTTTTTGTCCCCTTTATTCAGGAACAATCTGATGTATTAAAGAATAGTCAATGAAGTTGGAGAGCATAAGGATTAAAGTTGTAGGGGAGAAAGAATTAACAGGCACGGGGTACTGGGAATTGTCTGAGTTTTGGAAAAGAATTACCATTATCATAGGAGGAATTACAACCGTGTTTCGTGGTCTACTACCACAACAGCTCCTTTATAGGATCCAGTTAGCTCAAGACATCATCAGGAGGAACCACGTCCGGTTTCGGCCCCTACTCCTCTACCGTTTTGCGTGGCGGTGCCTCCCCTTTTGGAGGTGTCTTCAGCTCTGGTGTTGGGTGCATGTCTTCTTTATTCTTCTTTCTTCTGTTCCCTGGCCTCTTTGATGTATCGTCAGCGAGTGACTGACTGTCTTGTCAAATTTCTCCCTTTAAATACCTGCCGCATGGGCTCCAACAGGCAGCCCCAGCAAGTTGTCACCAGGTTTCAAAATGCTGACATCATGACTGCTGCTCAATACTCTGTGAACACTGTCAATGCAGTAAGATGTGATATGAGCATCATGAAAACCAAGTTCCCCACCAAGCTGTGATGGTCTTCAGATGTGTTTCTAGTGAGGATGATGTCATGCTGCCCCCATGTCTTTCAACAGGGCCTTAGGCTAAATTCAGATAGCTCTGTTAACTATTACATACTATGGTCAAACCCTCATTGGAGAGGGTGCTGCTGTAAGGTCATATGATTAAATAAGTACCAGTTACGCACTGGGGTCGATATGATCAACTTAATCCGTTTGTCTGTCCTTGTTTGTCCTCTCTGTGTTTAGCCCCTGAGTAATCTTCAGCTAATTTTATATAGGTTTTCTAATAATATAAAGTTTCCAAATCAATTAATAACATCTTAGGGAAGGTAAATATACAGATAAAGATTACTGGATTCATTCTTGTTGCTTATTTTTTGATTTGTATATACATATATATATGTATATATAAAGTATATTCCGTTAGGAACGTAGCAGAGTACAGTATAGAGCTCATTCATCCTTAGAATTATCAAATAGCCAGTAGTATTATGATATACTTCCAAGTCTAGATTTAGGCATTCGTCATGTGTGAAAGTAAAATTGAATAAGACAGTCAACAAAAAGGAGTTCAGTTGGACAGTTATTTTTTAATCACTACATATTTTCCCATACAACATAGTTCTTCATATATTCAGCTATTTTATTATGCAACCTGTGTAATGGGATCCCGTTGTATTCCCTCAAGCGACATTCAGTTGCTGTCTCCATTAGTTTAAAAACCTTTGACTTCGATGCTAACACATCCATCTTCCTCGTTTGAATTTAGTAGATGTCGGCAGCTTCATTCCGCTTGCTGTTAATGTGCTTCTGCGTGCCTGCTACGAGTGGTATTGGATGTATCGGATGTTTGTTTTAGTACTGTCTGATCTGTTTTGATCCGTTCCTCATGTTAGGCTGCACATGTGAAATTTTATTATCCAACCTTCAGTATTCTGTTGTTCTGTATTTCAAAGACCCACAAAGCCTTCCTTACATATATTCATGTATACATGCACATATGTACACACAGATACACTCACACCTATACAACTATACAATCAGTTGCATATGTTTATATACATATATAGCACCCACTACACTCAGGGAGTGGTTGGCGTTAGGAAGGGCATCCAGCTGTAGAAACACTGCCAGATCAGACTGGGCCTGGTGCAGCCTTCTGGCTTCCCAGACCCCAGTTGAACTGTCCAACCCATGCCAGCATGGAAAGCGGACGTTAAATGATGATGATGATGATACATCTCTGGGAATCCTCATATATATATATATATATATATATATATATATATGTACATACATACATACATACATATATATTTCTTTACTACCCACAAGGGGCTAAACATAGAGGCGACAAACAAGGACAGACAAAGGGATTAAGTTGATTACATTGACCCCAGTGTGAAACTGGTACTTTATTTATCAACCCTGAAAGGATAAGTCGACCTCGGCGGAATTTGAACTCAGAAAGTAACAACAGATGAAATACAGCTACGCATTTCGCCCGGCATGCTAACGTTTCTGCCAGCTCGCCACCTTTGTGTGTGGGTGTGTGTGTGTGTGTGTATATACACACACACACATACACATGCATACATACACCAATCAACAAATGCAGTCATACACATACTTTCACACAGATATATTTATTTATATATATGTACATGGATATATTTTTGGGCACTCCAATATCTATACATATACATATGGGAAGGGAAAGAGGGGAGGTGGGGTGGGAAACCTGAATTATAATTATTATTATTTTTATACAGTGTGCCATCTTGAAAATTGGTGCAGTGTTGGCACCTCGGAATCTTTGCATCATGCTTGTTTACAAGATTTTCAGCACCCCTTCATATGCAGTAATAGTGTATTATATGCTGTAATTTGTTGTGTGTAGTAATTGTTTCAAGTGTTCATTTCTTATTTCTTTGCAGCTGATTGGCGGTGCACTATGTGCCATTGGACTGTGGGCATGGACGGAAAAGGATATGTTCCACAACATTGGCAAACTGACCAACGTTGCCCTTGACCCAGCCCTTCTGTTCATCATTGTTGGTGGGGTCATGTTCATTATTGGTTTCACAGTATGTATTGGAGCACTCAGGGAAAACACTGTTTTGTTGTTGATTGTAAGTAAAAAAAAAATATATTAATTTCACTTGATTTATCCTCTTACAACCTCCGTTTCAACTTCTCTTTCTCTCTTTCTCTCTTCTACTCTTCTTCATCTTTATGTTATTTCTCATTTTTGACCTAGTTTCCCCTTGCACTTTTCTCTGTTATTTTTCTTTCATCGGTTTTATTTTTCTCTTTCTCTGCTTTCCTTTAATTTACATCCTTTTTATCTATCTGTCTTCCTTCTCTTCACATCATCTTTCATTATTGTCCTCATTACCATCACAATTTTGGTTATATTTCTATTTTCTATTTTTTCTTTCTGTTCATCTCTCTGTTTCTCTCGCTCTCCATTTCTCCTGATGACTACTTCTTCTTTCTCCTTTCCTCTTTCCTTCCAACTCTTGTTTTCTCTCCTATCATTTTCTCACATCTTCTTTCTATCTAAATATTACTTTCTACTTCGATAGATTACCATAACTGAATTATTGATTTATCAGATGCACTGATATAACAGTGTCAGTTCTTTTGTGATTGTACCTATCCATCATTGGGTGATCATCTCTATATTGATTTCAGGGAGTGAATTGATGGAAGTATGGAAGTTGGAGTATTCATGCCTTTAAACCAATAGCATAAAGTGGAGCAAGTGAAAACTTGAACTTTGTCCACTAATGTACCATATGCATTTGGCCAACCACTATATCTATATAATCTTATATATATATAAGTAGTTGTGATGCCTGTGCCGGTGGCACATAAAAAGCACTATCCAAATGTGGCCAATGCCAGCGCCGCCCCGACTGGCTTCTGTGCCGGTGGCACATAAAAAGCACCATCCGAACGTGGCCGATGCCAGCGCCGCCCCGACTGGCTCCTGTGCCGGTGGCACATAAAAAGACCATCCGAACGTTGCCAGCGCCGCCTTCGCTGGCTTCTGTGCTGCTGGCACGTTAAAAGCTCCAACTGATCGTGACCGATGCCGGACCCCCCCTAGCACCTGTGCAGGTGGCACGTAAAAAGCACCCACTACACTCGCGGAGTGGTTGGCGTTAGGAAGACTGGATCCTGGAGCAGCCCCTGGCTTCCCAGACCCCGGTCAAACCGTCCAACCCGTGCTAGCGCGGAAAACGGACGTTAAACGATGATGATGATGATATATAGTTCAAATTTACAGAAGACAAAAGATGAAAACAGGTGTTGGAACAACAAGCAACTATATTAGTTTAACATTCAGGAAAAATGGAATAGTCTTTTATGTTTCAAGCCTATGCTCTTAACAGAAAGAATTAAGAGGGAGGAAAATGGGGAGAGAGTGAAAAAAAATTGGGGAGATAGGGAAAAAAAGGGAGAGAGAAAAAATGTGCAGAGTTCAATGGTCCAACATGGTGAGGTGACTGGAAAAAAAAGAGGCTGAATGAAAGGGAGATAATAATAATCATAATGGTGACCCCAACGAACTAAGGTGCACAAGCATGTGTGTGAGTGTGATGTGTGAATGGGGGCAAGTGAGTACATATGTGTGGGAGAGAGTGTGTGTGTGTGTGTATATTTGAGTATGCATATGGACATGTGGATATGTGTGGGACTAATGTGTGTTTTGTGTAGTAGTTGATGTGTACTTGTTCAGGTAGTATATGTATGTGTCATCATTATTCATTGTCTTTTTTATCTGCTTTCCATGATGCCATGGGTTGGAAAGGTATTTTCAAAGTAGTATTTGCAACTAGTTATCTTAGCTGATATCAACCCTTTTGGTTGTCTTTATTATATACTCTTTTACTCTTTTACTTGTTTCAGTCATTTGACTGCAGCTATGCTGGAGCACCACCTTTAGTCGAGCAAATCGACCCCCAGGACTTATTCTTTGTAAGCCCTGTACTTATTCTATCGGTCTCTTTTTGCCGAACCGCTAAGTGACAGGGACGTAAACACACCAGCATCGGTTGTCAAGCAATGCTAGGGGGACAAACACACATACACAAACACTCACACACATACATATATATATATATATATATACATATATATGACAGGCTTCTTTCAGTTTCCGTCTACCAAATCCACTCACAAGGCATTGGTCGGCCCGGAGCTATAGCAGAAGACACTTGCCCAAGATGCCACACAGTGGGACTGAACCCGGAACCATGTGGTTGTTTAGCAAGCTACTTACCACACAGCCACTCCTGCGCCTATATGGTGTACATCATTTTACATCTGCTTTCCAAGCTGGAAGAGTTATACAGTTTGAAAAGAGCCTGATGAGTTGGGGGACAACTGTACCATGTCTTTGTAAAGTAGTTGATGTTAGGAATACTTGATGCTTTTTTTTTTTCCATGGTGGCCTTGCAGCTTGTAAGCCTAAAGGGCCTCCATGACTAAAAGAAGAATAGAAAAGTGGATATGATGGATTTTGGCAAGATGACATAAGAAGCTAAAATATGATGAGAAGAACAAATATATAATGAGATAAGAGAATGGTAGTGGAGAGAGTAACAGAGTATGCACTCACAGGATCCTATTTCTTTATTACCATAAGGGGCTAAGCACAGAGGGGACAAACAAGGACAGACATAGTTATTAAGTCAATTACATCGACCCGAGTGCGTAACTGGTACTTAATTTATCGACTCCGAAAGGATGAAAGGCAAAGTCAGCCTCGGCTGAATTTGAACTCAGAACGTAACAGCAGACGGAATACCGCTAAGCATTTTGCCCGGCGTGCTAATGTTTCTGCCAGCTCGCCGCCTGTCAAATTGTCCCACCCATGCTAGCATGGAAAATGGATTGTCATTGATGAGGATAATGATTGGATTATGTAGTCTAAGATACATTCTGATAAAAAATAGATGGTCACAGCTGGAAAGTTTATTCTTTGATTTTTCTATTTCTGGTTTCAGTCATTGGACTATAGCCATGCCAGGTATTATTGACCTTAATACTTATTTGTGATTGGTACCTATTGTATGGATCTTTATTTGCTAAGCTATTAAGTAGCAGGATACAAAGACACAACATAAAGAACACACACACACATTCAATGAGCTTTTGCTCATTTTCTGTCAACCAAATCTTACTTCCAAGATCCTGGGTAATCTTGAGACTATGATAGAAGGCACTTGCTGTAAGTGCCACTCAGTGACATTGGACTTGGAATCACTTGGTTGTGAGATGAGCTCCTCTATCAGACAATCATGTTTGCACCTGTGGTTATAAATCTACTGGATGTGAAGTGTGAAAAAAGAACAACAACAATACAAAAGGCTACAGTATATTAAGATCTCCCAGATATACATGGGTTGCTGCTTAGTTCAGTTTTACTCTGCTCCAAACTCATATATTAATCTCCTCTGAGTTACTCTCTTTACTCTTTTACTTGTTTCAGTCATTTGACTGTGGCAATGCTGGAGCACCACCTTTATTCGAGCAAATTGACCCCAGGACTTATTCTTTGTAAGCCCAGTACTTATTCTATCGGTCTCTTTTGCCGAACCGCTAAGTGACGGGGACGTAAACACACCAGCATCGGTTGTCAAGCAATGCTAGGGGGACAAACACAGACACACACACACATACACACATATACATATATACGACAGGCTTCTTTCAGTTTCCGTCTACCAAATCCACTCACAAGGCATTGGTCGGCCCGGGGCTATAGCAGAAGACACTTGCCCAAGATGCCACACTGTGGGATTGAACCCGGAACCATGTGATTGGTTAGCAAGCTACTTACCACACAGCCACTCCTGTGCCTAAGCTCAGAAGGGATTTTTAAGAGCATGTTTTTGTTTCAGTTTCATGAGTTAAGGAAGTAGTATGGGTGAATTTGATTCTTCTCCCTGTAATTCAGCTAACGTTGCCATGTGAATTGGCAGAATCATCAGTGTTGAGTGGAATGCAGTGTTTGTTCCATCCCTGCCAAAGTCAACTCTATCTTTCATCCTTTTTGGGGATCAATAAAACAGAACCATTCCAAGGCAGTGAATTGCCAGAATTATTAGTGTCAGGTAGTATGTGTTGGAGTAATATGTCCTGCCCAACTGGTCCTAGATTGCCAGCTTATTGGGTGCCTGTCCCTAATATCTGGCTGACCTAGAACTAAGTGCATTGTCTAAATTAATGGTTTTCAACCAGGGTTCCGCGGAACCTTAGGGTTCTGCCAGTACAGTCCAGGGGTTCCGCAAGAAGTTACAAAACTGCTAAAATCGGCAGTAATTTTAATTTTCCTGTGCAGATATGTGTGCATAAGACTATTAAATTATTGCACAGGGGTTCCCCGAGCCAGTGGAATGTTTGAAAAGCACTGGTCTAAATACACAATGAAGCATCCACTGCAGATTTGATGTTCATCATCATTGTTTTAATATCTGCTTTTCAATTCTTGCATGAGTCAGATGAAGAGTATGTTGGGGCAGACTTTTCTATGGTTGGATGCCCTTCCTGTCACCAAGCCCTAATTGTTTCCAGGTGAGGTAATTCTCTCTCAGTTTATTGAACAACAAACAGCCTAGACATGTTTGTATACTCTTTTACTTGTTTCAGTCATTTGACTGTGGCCATGCTGGAGCACCACTTTTAGTCGAGCAAATCGACCCCCAGGACTTATTCTTTGTAAGCCCAGTACTTATTCTATCAGTCTCTTTTGCCGAACCGCTAAGTAACGGGGATGTAAACACACCAGCATCGGTTGTCAAGCAATGCTAGAGGGACAAACACAGACACACAAACACACACACACACACACACACACACACACACACACACACACACACACACACACACACACACACACACATATATATCATCATCATCGTTTAACGTCCGCTTTCCATGCTAGCATGGGTTACATATATACGACAGGCTTCTTTCAGTTTCTGTCTACCAAATCCACTCACAAGGCATTGGTCGGCCTGGGGCTATAGCAGAAGACACTTGCCCAAGATGCCACGCAGTGGGACTGAACCCGGAACCATGTGGTTGGTTAGCAAGCTACTTACCACACAGCCACTCCTGTGCATCTGTACCATTGCTGTGTAAACGCACTCAGTATTGTGGTTGGTGTTAGGAAAGACATCTAGCTGTAGAAATCATGCCAAAACAGATATGGAGCCTGAACAGCCCTTCAGCTGGTCAGTTCTTGTCCAAACATCGAACCCATGCCAACACTGAAAACTGATGTTAAATAATGATGATGATGATTTTCCTAAGGTATCGCACAGGGGGACTGAAACCGAAGTTATATGGTTGGGAAGTGAGTTGTCTAACCTCACAGTCATATCTGCACCTGCAGCAAAAATAATTATAAAATTGTTCTTCAGACCCTAAGGTCTGTAATGAGATGCCAAAAGCTTCTGCTTATAAGAATGCTGTTTTGTTGTGAATTGAAGGTGCTGGACTGCTGACCTTATGGTTGTAAGTTCAAGTATTACTACAGATGTTGTACTGTCCCAAGCAAAGCATATAACTTTGATTGCTCCTTTTTGTTTGATTGACAAAGGGATGGATTCCAATCCTATTTCATGGTTGAGTCGTTAGCAGTAAGATATATCTGGGATCACTCTCTGAAGACACTTGCTCCTAATAAAAACTATCCCAGCAATGCAAGGAGAAAATTGGATTTGAAAGAGTAATTAAAGATAAAAAGACAGATTTGTTCTTACATATTATCAATTTTTCATTGCTCTCTGCTGCAATCAATGCTAAAACTTCCAGATATCTCAAAACTGACAGAAAAGCAAACAAGGTGTTTTATGCAGTTCTTACACAACTAAATTCTGCATTGTCTAGTAGGAAGACTTGTATTTAGATATTAGTCATTGAAAATACTCAATTTAGGCAACTAAACCTTATTCTCACTCTCTTTAAACAGAGGCTAGGATCTCTTGGACAGTAGTAGCAAACATCACTTTTCTTGTGAAGGTGCATGGATCAGTGGTTTGAACATTGGGCTTACAATTGTGAGGTAGTGAGTTCGATTCTTGGACTGGACTGTGTTGTGTTCACTTTATTTCACATTACTCCAGTTCACTTAGTTGAAGAAATGAGTTGTGATCTCACTGGTGCTAAGCTGGCCTTCGCTTTACCTTTGGACAACATTAGTGACGTGTAGAGGGGAGACTGGTATGCATGGGTGACTGCTGGTCTTCTACAAACAATCCTACCCAAACTTCAGCCTGGGAGAGGAACTTTTTAGGTGCAATCCCTAAAAATATGAAGTGTTCTTGATAAAAAGACCTGATCAAAAACTGAGATTTGATCCAAACTGACGCTTTAAATACCTGCTCATCTAATGCTAAAGCTGAGAAACTGGGGTTTTTAAATGCTAATATAGAAGGCTGCACCTGTGAATTTTGTAGGCCATTGAAGGTTCTTGTAGATGTTATAACCATCTGGAGCCAGAAGGTCATAGTAATTGATATTTAATTATCTTGAGCACATATGTAACACAGTGCTGGTGCATATCCTTGTACGAACTGCTCACCTCTCAGGTGTTTGTCCAGCACCAACCCATGTGGTCATTTGATCTCTCCAGTGTTAATAGCAGGATTTGTTTGAATTGCTGAATTTTGGGAGATTTTTTAGAGTTATTTAAAATATTGAGATTATGAAGCCCTTATCTTTCATGTATCTTTGTTCTAGGCACAGCTCTGTGGTTAAGTAGTTTGCTTTGCAATCAGGTAGTTTCAGGTTCAGTCCCATGACATGGCACCTTGGACAAGTGTCTCCTACTATAGCCATAAGGCCGACTGATGCCTTGTGAGTGAATTTAGTAGATAGAAACTGTGTGGAAGCCTGTATGTAGATATCATACACATGTGTACGTGCATGGTTGCATTTGTCTCTCTCCACCTCTTGGACAACTGGTGTTGGTTTGTTTATGTCCCTGTAACTTGGTGGTTCAGCCAAAGAGACCAATAGAATAAGTGCCAGACTTTGAAAAAAAAAAAAGCACTGCGATTGATTTGCTTGACTAAACCCTCCATGTCTGCAGTGCCCCAGCATGTCTGCAATCCAATGACTTAAAACAAATAAAAGCTAAAAAGATCACATTTGTATTGGTTAGTTCTGTGTTTGTGTCTCGTAGGCGATGTAGAGTTGTAGGTTAAGCATTGTAATCAGTCAAACACCCACCATGCTTATCTCATTTCACTCAAAGAGAGAAAAAAATCCCATAAAAAATCCTGAGCAAACTGCAATTTGCTATTTCTATGATGGCTGGTACTTTACAGTATGATTATTCTGACTTGGTTTGTTTGAAACATTCTAGTGTGTGTGTGTGTGTGTAGGTTGGTTTCTCTATGTTTGTATCTGCTTGTATGTATGTATGTGTGTGTGTGTGTGTGTATGTAGGTTGGTTTCTCTCTGTTTGTATCTGCTTGTATGTATGTGTGTGTGTGTGTGGTTGGTTTCTCTGTTTGTATCTGCTTGTATGTATGTATGTGTGTGTGTGTGTGTTGGTTTCTCTATGTCTGTATCTGCTTGTATGTATGTATGTGTGTGTGTGTGTGTGGTTTCTCTATGTCTGTATCTGCTTGTATGTATGTGTGTATGTATGTGTGTGTGTGTGTATGTAGGTTGGTTTCTCTATGTTTGTATCTGCTTGTATGTATGTGTGTGTGTCATTTTTTCCCTCTATGTCTACTTGTTTGTGAATGCAAGAAAGAAAAAATGCATTTCCCTCTCCACACTTCCCTCTCAGCCACCCTTCATTGCAAAGAATGAAAGTAGATATATGAAAAAAAATTATCTTCTTGTAAGAAATTTGTATGTGTGTGTGTGTGTGTACATGCATGTATGCACATACACAGAACCCACATACATTTCTGAAGATTCTGATGACAAGAAAATGATGATTATAGCTGTGATGACGATGGTGGAGGTGGTGGCAGTAGCAGCAGCAAATGTAGCCGTCATCACCATTATTTGTCATCAGTCACAAACATTATTATGAACATCTCTGTCAGCTTCCTCCCACTTTTACATACTGTGTCTACTCACACACACACTGAGGAGATGAAATCCCATTAAAAATTAATTGACCAACAAAAGAAATAAAAATCCTCTTGGGTGTTAACATAGGCTGGCAAAATAATAATTTTATTTTGTTATGTATTGACCTTATTGTTGTTAGGTGGTGTTTGTAGTTCTGGCTGATAATAGCAATATTTCTAGTGTGAGTTCAAATTCTGCCAAGTTCGACTTAGACTTTCATCCTTTTGGGGGTCGATAAAATCAGCACCATTTGAGCACTGGGGTTGATGTAATTGACTTAGCCTCTTCTTCCCTGAATTTGCTGGCCCTCTGCCAAAATTTGAAACCAATATTTCTAGTGGTTTGTCTGTGGGCATTGTAGTGTTGAAGTAGAGATAGTAGCAGTGTTAACCCTTTAACATTCAGTTTACTCTGTCAAATGCAATGCTTCTTTATTCATACATCGTTTTGAATTAATCATGCATAATCTTGTAGCTTCAAGATTTCGAAGATGTAGTTAAATATCAATGGAAATAGTAGTTGTGATACCTGTGCCGGTGGCACATAAAAAGCACCATCCGAACGTGGCTGATGCCAGCGCCACCTCGACTGGCTTCTGTGCCGGTGGCACATAAAAAGCACCATCCGAACGTGGCCAATGCCAGCACCACCTCGACTGGCTTCTGTGCCGGTGGCGCTTAAAAAGTACTATCTGAACATGCCGATGCCAGCACCGCCTTGGCTGGCTTCCGTGCCAGTGGCACGTTAAAAGCACCAACCGATCATGGCCGACGCCGGACTCCCCTAGCACCTGTGCAGGTGGCACGTAAAAAGCACCCACTACACTCGCGGAGTGGTTGGCGTTTGGAAGGGCATCCAGCTGTAGAAACACTGCCAGATCAGACTGGAGCCTGGTGCAGCCCCTGGCTTCCCAGACCCTGGTCGAACCGTCCAACCCGTGCTAGTGCGGAAAATGGACGTTAAACAATGATGATGATGATGATTTTCGGGTCAGTATGAGAGGCCAGATCTGGCCAGTTTGAACATAAATCAAGTAGAATATTTTGGCCAGATATGGCTGGTTTAAATGCTAGAGGTTTAACCCATTAAAATTCAGATTACTCTGTCAAATGTAATGCTTATTTATTCATATTGTTTTATAATTAAACACTCACATCATTCAATTAAACAATCACATCATTGAAATCTCTAAACTACAAGATAATGCATGGTTAATTTAAAACAAAATAAATATGACAGAATAATCTGAATACTAAAGGGTTGAATAATAGAATGTCTGGGCCCTGGCAAGGTTGTATAAGAAGTTTGATTAAAACCCCAAACCTTGTCATTGAAATGGCTGGATTAAATGCTAATGGGTTAAGGGAGTAGTTTGTGGTGTTAGGTTTTATGTTGTAGATAGATGACAGTAGAGGGACCTGGACAAGCGTCTTCTATTATAGTTTCAAGTTGAACAGATAGAATGTTGGCAGATAGAATGTACATGGAAACTTATTGTATGTGTTTGTGAATGAAAGTGTGTGTGAATATTTTCTTTCCATCTCTTATGACAGCACAGACCTTAAAAAAAGACAAAACAGAGGTGAAATCAGTTGAAATTTCCTGTCAAAAAACTGGCCCCTAGCTCTGCATTTTTCAGGGCAAGTGGAATAAAAGAAACATTCTTTACTAGGCACAGGTATGGCTTTGTGGTAAGAAGCTTGATTCCCGACCACACGCTTCCAGATTCAGTCCCACGGGGTGGCACCTTGGGCAAGTATTTTCTACTATAGCCTTCTGCCAACCAAAGCCTTGAGTGGATTTGGTAGATGGAAACTAAAAGAAGCCCATTGCATTTATCTATCTACATGTGTGTCTTTGTATCTGTGTTTATCCTCCACCACTACTTGACAACCAATTATGGTGTGTTTACATGCCTGTAACTTAGCAGTATGGTAAAAGAGACCAATAGAATAATTACCAGGCTTAGAAGAAAATGAGTACTGAGGTCAATTCATTCGACTAAAACAAATTGTTCAAGGGGGTTCCTCAGCTTGGTTGCAGTCTAATGACTGAAGTAAAAGACAGAAGATTAGGTAACAGGTAAGGGTTAGTGACAGGAAGGACATCCTGTTGTAAAATGTATTTTTGATCAACCCATGCTATCATGAAAAACAGACATAAAACAAAAACAAATGAGCAGTGGTATTGGTAGTAGTAGTAGTAGTGGTAGACCTCAAGATGTCCTTAAGTAGTTTTTCTGCTTCAGAAGAAGAAAAAAAAAATACATAATATTGCTTGGAAACCTTTTCATGACCATAATACTAAAAAAAAAAAGTCATTTCTTTGTTTCGTTTATTTTGAAGATGATCAAGAATTTTGGAAGGGTTTGGGTAAATAACTAACTTTCCCATTATTAATCGGGGGGGGGGGGGTTCAGAACATAAAAGAATTTTGTGTATAACCATGAAGAGTGAAATTTCAATATAATTTTAGAATGAAAGGTTTTGTATCATGAAATTGCTGGTTCATCTTAGATGAGTTTGCCAATCAAAAAGATTTATAATTTATTTTTTTATTGATTACGCGATGGCAGCAGTTGAATGACTATTTTACTAAAAGTTATGAGGATTATGACGATAATGAATGTCTTGTCTCTACTATGAATTTTTGTTATTCATGCATAAATTAAGTCTCGCTTTTCTCCACCGAATAAGACCTGATCAATAACTTAAGTTAATAACGAGACTTATTTTAAAGTTACTTCAGTGTTCACAGATCTTATTTAATGGTATTTGTCATCTTTTTGTCTCTTTGTTTTATCTTACCATTAAAAAAAAAAAACAGAGA
The DNA here is from genome assembly GCF_006345805.1 of Octopus sinensis. Classification (NCBI taxonomy): domain Eukaryota; kingdom Metazoa; phylum Mollusca; class Cephalopoda; order Octopoda; family Octopodidae; genus Octopus; species Octopus sinensis. Next base: position 125,924,024 of record NC_043001.1, on the reverse strand, counting down.
AAAAAAAAAGAAAACACTCGAGAAAAGAAAAAGAAAACAAAGACAAAGATATCTTTATTTTCCATTCCTTATTTTACCAAGTTTCCGTTATGCTATTTAAAAAAAAGGAGGAAAAAAAAAAAACTTCTGTTTCATATATATGTTTGTGTGTTTGTGTATATATATATAGATATATATATATATCTTCCTTCATTTTCTCTCTTCCATTATCATCTTGATCATATAGATCAGCTGGTGTGAATATTCCATCAGCACCAAAGACTGAATCATTCCATAAGTCCTTTGTGCTTTTTCTTGTGATAGATTTATTAACACACACTCACACACACACACACACACACATGTATATGTCTGTGTGTGCATATGCTTCAGTGTTAAGAAGTAATTGTGTTGTTAATATGCGCATAATTAGTGCAAGTTCATTGGTACTTTGGGGAACTCCATTGAGAGAATATTGACATCTTTGTTAGAATATTTGTGTCAACATTGCACACTGTCTTATACAATCTAGTATTTGTATATGATGTGTATATATATATATATACACACACATAAACACACACTCACATGCATCCACATAGATGCCCAGATGCACATAAATGATATATATGATTTATTAATAAGCTAAAGTTGTTCAAAGAATATATTTGTATATATTAAATGTAAAAGTGTTCACAGACAAAAAGCAAAAACAGAAAATACAGAATAGTAATAATAAGGATAATAATAATAATATAAAAAGCAAGAATCAGATTCCTTTTTCTCATGTTTTATTGCTTTGTGTGTCTCTGTGTTTACATTTAATTCATACATACATCATCATCATCATCATCATCATCATCATCATCATCATCATCATCAATACCTATTTCCCATGCTGGTATGGATTGGATGGTTTGACAGGAGCTGGCTAGACACCAGTCTGTTTTAGCAGGGTTTTTACAGCTGGATACCCTTCCTAACACCAACCACATTACAGAATGTATGTGTGTGTGTATATATTTCTTTTACTTTCTTTTACTTGTTTCAGTCATTTGACTGCGGCCATGCTGGAGCACCACCTTTGGTCGAGCAAATCAACCCCGGGACTTATTCTTTGTCAGCTTAGTACTTATTCTATCGGTCTCTTTTGCCGATCCGCGAAGTGACGGGGACATAAACACACCAGCATTGGTTGTCAAGCAATGCTAGGGGGACAAACACAGATACACAAACATACACACAAATATATATATATACATATATACGACGGGCTTCTTTCAGTTTCCGTCTACCAAATCCACTCACAAGGCATTGGTTAGCCCGAGGCTATAGTAGAAGACACTTGCCCAAGGTGCCACGCAGTGGGACTGAACCTGGAACCATGTGGTTGGTAAGCAAGCTACTTACCACACAGCCACTCCTGCACCTATATATATATATATATATATATATATATATCGCTGACATATGTATGTATCACTTTGTCCAACACAATTACCAATGAGGAACCTTCTTTGTTATTTCTCAGATTGCTAGAAATAGCAACTAAATCCCATATCTGATTAGTTTGTTATTACATAACATGCTTCATGATTTTAGTATACATACCTTACTAGTATTTCCTCCTAAGTTCTGTATACTCTAGGAATGCATTAAAGCCCTTTTCAGGGCTACTTTATTTGGATTCTTACTATCGGGTAACTAATTTCATGTTATTACAACTGACTTCACAAAACAAGATCCTGTGTAAGACAGTTCAGTATTCTCTGTAAATGCACAAAAACCGTTTTAATGGCTACATACTTTGTATTGTCGTTATTGGATTAGTGAAACAATTATGAGAACAGAACCAAGGGAGAAGTCTTGCTTTCCCAGCAATTGCTGGGTATGTCAGCTAGTATCATCATCATCATATAACGTCCGCTTTCCATGCTAGCATGGGTTGGACGGTTCAACTGGGGTCTGGGAAGCCTGAAGGCTGCACCAGGCCCAGTCAGGCTGGATGCCCTTCCTAATACCAACCACTCCGTGAGTGTAGTGGGTGCTTTTTACATGCCACCGACACAGGTGCCAGATGAGGCTGGCGAATGGCCACGCTCGGATGGTGCTTTTTACGTGCCACTGGCACGGAGGCCAGGTGAGGCTGGCAATGGCCATGATCGGATGGTGTTTGTTATGTGCCACTGGCATGGAGGCCAGGCGATGCGGCGCTGGCTACGGCCACTTTCGGATGGTTCTCTTACGTGTGCCACCGGCACTGGTATCATAACTACAAATTCCATTGATGTTGATCGATTTTGATTTTCACTTACCACTTAAGTATATATATATATATATATATATATATATATATATATATATAATCATCTTCATTATCATTGTTTTAATGTCCACTTTTCCATGCTTGCATGGGCTAGATGACAATTTGTTGAGGCAGATTTTTTCCATCTAGATGCCCTTCCTGTTGCTAACCCATACCTGTTTTCAGACAAGACCCCTATGGTCAGTCATGTATTTTCAGGGAAGACAAAAAACAAACACTATTGATTTCAAATTTTGGCACAAGGCCAACAATACTGGAGGGAGGGAAGTTGATTACATTGACCCCACTGTTTAACTGGTACTTATTTTATCAACCCTGAAAAGATGAAAGGCAAAGTTGACCTTCATGGAATTTGAACTCAGAACATAAAGACAGATGAAATACTGTTAAGCATTTTGCCTGGGGTGCTAACAATTCTGTCAGCTCACCACCTTAAGGAACAAACGACATTGCCCACATGTTAGTGATGCTCACTCACAACCATCATGTGATGTCCAGACAATCGTACATACCCACATGCACACACATACGATGGGCTTCTTTCAGTTTCCATCTATTAAATCCAATCACAAGGCTTTGATTCACTCAGAGGTATAGTAGAATATAGTAGAATGGTAAGATAAATATATAGGCGGTGAGCTGGCAGAATCGGTAGCACGCTGGGCGAAATGCTGAGCGGTATTTCGTCTGCCGTTACGTTCTGAGTTCAAATTCCGCCGAGGTCGACTTTGCCTTTCATCCTTTCAGGGTCGATTAAATAAGTACCAGTTACACACTGGGGTCGAATTATCGACTTAACCCATTTGTCTGTCCTTGTTTGTCCTCTCTGTGTTTAGCCCCTTGTGGGTAGTAAAGAAATAGGTATAGTAGATGTTTCTTCAAGGTACTGCTCAGTGGGGTTGAATTAAAGACCACATGGTTGTGGAAGCAAGCTTCTTAACCATGCAGCCACACTTGAGGCTATACTGTTCAACCCATGCCTGTATGGAACATAGATGTTAAATAATGTATTTCTTTACTGCCCACAAGGGGCTAAACATAGAGGGGACAAACAAGGACAGACAAAGGGATTAAGTCGATTACATCTACCCCAGTGGGAAACTGGTACTTTATTTATTGACCCCAAAAGGATGAAAGGCGAAGTCAACCTTGGTGGAATTTGAACTCAAATAATGATGATAATATATATGCTGACTCTATTACTTGAAGTTCCCTATTGTTCATTCAGCTGTAGCTAATCTGTTAGTACAACAGTCCACTCCCTAATTTCAATCTGATGATGGCTTCTGATGTCTAAGACTCCCATTCCACTTTGTCTTTTAGCTGAGTAGATCCATCCCTTTTCTGTACCATTCTGACTATGTGAAATTTAATAATATTCATTTTAATGGGTGGAACAACCCATTAAATTGATTGCTTTTTATTTTATGCCCCACTCTCCTGCATTGAAAAAGGATGATAGGCAGATTCTTCTCTGATTAGGTTTCAACTCAGAATGTAAAGAGATGTAACTAGGCGCAGGAGTGGCTATGTGGTAAGTAGCTTGCTAACCAACCACATGGTTCCGGGTTCAGTCCCACTGCATGGCATCTTGTGCAAGTGTCTTCTGTTATAGCCTCGGGCCGACCAAGGCCTTGTGAGTGGATTTGGTAGACGGAAACTGAAAGAAGCCTGTCGTATATATATATATATATATATATCATCATCGTTTAACGTCCGTTTTCCGCGCTAGCACGGGTTGGTGTATGTGTGTGTATATGTTTGTGTGTCTGTGTTTGTCCCTCTAGCGTTGCTTGACAACCGATGCTGGTGTGTTTACGTCCCCGTCACTTAGCGGTTCGGCAAAAGAGACTGATAGAATAAGTACTGGGCTTACAAAGAATAGGTCCCAGGGTCGATTTGCTCGACCAAAGGCGGTGCTCCAGCATGGCCGCAGACAAATGACTGAAACGAGTAAAAGAGTAAAGAGAGATAATGCATTTGTATTTTTGTCTGTTGCTTTACCATTTCTGCCACTTCACTGCTCTTATACTCTTTACTCTTTTACTTGTTTCAGTCATTTGACTGTGGCCATGCTGGAGCACCGCCTTTAGTCGAACAACTCGACCCCGGGACTTATTCATTGTAAGCCCAGTACTTACTCTATTGGTCACTTTTGCTGAACCGCTAAGTGACGGGGACATAAACACACCAGCATCGGTTGTCAAGCAATGCTAGGGAGACAAACATAGACACACAAACACACACACATACACATATATATATATACATACATTTATACGATGGGCTTCTTTCAGTTTCCGTCTACCAAATCCACTCACAAGGCATTGGTCAGCCCGGGGCTATAGCAGAAGACACTTGCCCAAGATGCCACGCAGTAGGACTGAACCCGGAACCATGTGGTTGGTAGGCAAGCTACTTACCACACAGCCTCTCCTGCGCCTGTGGCATTTAATAATATAAAATTAGTTAAAAAGCTTTCCAATTGTAGATCTAAGCAGACATGCATAAACGAAGAGCTGTATATCTGTTCTCTCTCTCTTTTTCTATTTCTTCTTCTTTCTTCTCTCTATCCATCTGTATGCATGCGTGTGCACACGTGTGTGTGTATGTAGGTGAGAGAGTGGGGAGAAAGTTTTTCCATTTTATTAGTTTTATGTCCAAATACATCTGTGTGGTTCCTGTTCATTGAACCTGTTGGAATAACCCATTTCTACTCACTCCTACAAATTCATTATTTTTAGAGATGATCATATATAATAGTCTCTGTCCATGTGTGTGTTGATGGGGCGTTAGGAAGGGCATCCAGCCGTAGAAACACTGCCAGATCTGACTGGGCCTGATGCAGCCTTCCGGCTTCACAGACCCCAGTTGAACCGTCCAACCCATGCTAGCATGGAAAACGGACGCTAAATTATGATGATGATGATGATATATATATATAAACCAGAAATATAAAATTTCTAAATATCTCATAGAGATATGTGCGGTGGTAGAGCGATAGAGTGGTTGTATACTGTCAACTTAATGGGACAGTCCCGTAAAGGGAATTACACCACCGCTGTTTAGCCCTAGGAAGCATCGACGCTTCCTGTCGGCCATGACACATTTCCTGGCGATGTATCGTGATGATCAAAAATCCATCCTGCTAAAATTTGGTTAAAGTGATTCAAACTGCAGACTCAACGCAAAATGGTCACCTTTAATTCAAAGCATTAAAAATGTTATGAAAACAATTGGTATGTGTTCACAAAGTCCAAACGATTAATACGAAAAAACCTCCAGGCTACATCCCGAAAATTCATTTCTTTGCCGAATTTCTACAATGTTTACGGCGATTTGTTTTTATATCTTGATTTTTTTATATTTTTCATGCAATTTATGCATGCTTGCACACGTGGTGAACACAGATCACGTCAAACAGCTGACTGAGTAAAGTTCACTATTCAATGCATGGTATAAGGCCTAAACAAACACATTATCGATTTTTGCACTTGCGAGATGAATTTCGGAACAGAAATAGTGCAGTTCAATTTTCATTCGCCTAAACTTTGTGACCCATTTTTGGTGGTTCTACGATTTGTTGGCTAGGAGGAGATGTGGCGGGAAGTTAAACACACAGACACACAAGTTGAGTTTTATATATATATAGCTGAAGGATTAAAATTAATCAAAGGACATACTAAATATGTCTACCTGCTGGAAATAAGTCAAAACTCTTAATTAAATTGCTGAAAAAAGCACTGATAATAACTCCAGAAATCAACCATCTGCATGCAAACGGGCCAAGACAATCTTTCAACAGGCATTCAAATATTTGGACTAATGTTGAAAGATTGTCTTGACCATTTGCATGCAAACGCTTGATTTCTGTAGTTATTATCATTTTTTGTTTTTTTGTGATTTAAATACGAGTTTTGACTATTATTTCCAGCAGGTAGACATACTTAGTATGTCCTTTGATAAATTTTAATCCTTCAGCTATTTAATGCTTTTTTGGGCCTGCAATCGCCTATATTATTGGTTCTGTTATCATTTTTAATTGTTACACTAGATAGTAACAGAGTTAATAATATCTTTGCAAATATTTTTCTCCTGAATTATTTGCTTTGTAGTGAAATATATATATATACATATGTAAACCATGCACATACATTTTTTAATTGGTTTCAGTCACTGAACAGTGGCTATGCTAGGCAAGTGGTCATGGATACACTTATGTCTTGGAGAAAGCAAGATTATATCTGGAGTGTCTTTGACTATATGTCTGTTTAGTTAGAGGTTAATCTGGGGTCTAAACAACAATATTGAGCACTTTTAGAGTTTTAGATAAAAAGATGTAAACAAAAAAATCCCCTGTATATGTGTGAGTAAAAGAAAGGGAGAGAGAGAGAGAACACCATTCATATTTAATTCCATGTATTGTATAGTATCTCAACATGACATGAATTATTTGTTATTTTGATTATCTGCCTTAATATTTGAGATGTGTAACTATCAGTACTGATAGGAAAACATGTTCAGACTTGTTAACTCTTGTCTTCTGCATATGTACATATATATATATATATAAGCTCTGACATCAGATGTGGGAAAACCTTTTAAGTGTCAGAGATGAAATACAAGTTCATAACAACACTGTTCTGAGAAAGATAGTAAATCTTTAATTTTGCAGATTTTTAGATATTGTAGCTTATATTACATTACTTCTGTGGTTCTTATTTATCTTTTGTATTCTACTTGTTACAGTCATTGGACTGTGGCCATGTTGGGGCACTGCCTTGAAGAGATTTTAGTCAAACAGATCAACCCCAGTACTTATTTTGAAGTATGGTACTTAATTCTAACAATCTCTTTTGCTGAACTGCTAAATTACAGGGATGTAAACAAACACTGCTTGTCCAAGAAGAGAGGGCAAACACAAACACTCACAGGTTAATAGTCTAACAAATTGTAATTTTGTTGTGCATTCAGGATGTTACAGAGTTTGGTGGTAAAACATCACACCCTGTTTTGGCAGAATCGTTAGCACGCCGGGCGAAATGTGTAGCCGTATTTCGTCTGCCGTTACGTTCTGGGTTCAAATTCTGCCGAGGTCGACTTTGCCTTTCATCTTTTCAGGGTCAATAAATTAAGTACCTATTTCTTTATTACCCACAAGGGGCTAAGCATAGAGGGGACAGACATAGGTATTAAGTCGATTACATCGACCCCAGTGCGTAACTGGTACTTAATTTATCGACCCCGAAAGGATGAAAGGTAAAGTCGACCTTGGCGGAATTTGAACTCACAACGTAACGGCAGACGAAATACCGCTAAGCATTTTGCCTGACGTGCTAACGTTTCTGCCAGCTCGCCGATAAATTAAGTACCAGTTATGCACTGGGGGTCGATGTAATCGACTTAATCCGTTTGTTTGTCCCCTCTGTGTTTAGCCCCATGTGGGTAGTAAATAAATACATAATAGATGGACAATGAATCAATCGTCTATCTCTCTGGACATACAATAACATTGTTGGAAGGTTGGATACTCTTATGTTCTTGTTGTTGCTTGAGGTCTAAGTAACCCCCTGATTGAATGAACCTATCATTAAAAATGACCATCTCATTCATTTCTATATCTAGGACAGGTTGGCTGCTATTTCTCATCAGTTGAGCAGCTGTGTGGAGACTCTTTAGTTGGCTTGTGTCCTGTTCTATTTTTCATCAGAGTTGGTTAAAAGACAACAATAACAATGATAGGAACAATGTTTTAATCATGTTGAAGTGTCCATTCATTATTCTTTTTATAGATGACCACATGTGTTATATTTTTTTCACTGGTACATGCTTTTGTCCAGTGGTTTGCTGAATAGGTGTTAACACTTGGCAGTGCACTACTGTGATTGCTTAGTAAGGTGATGGTGGGGGGGGGGTGTTATGAGTGTGTTATCATCACCACTATGATCATTTAATGTCCATTTTCCATGCTGGCATGGATTGAATGGTTCAACAGGAGCTGGAGAGCTGCCCTGGCTCCAGTTGTCGGTTTTGGCATGGTTTCTTTGGCTGGATGTCCTTCCTAATGCCAACCACTTTACAGTGTGTACTGGGTGCTTTTTATGTGGTGCTGCTTAAAAATAAACCATCCATGGTGGTGCCACTTAAATAGCACAATTAGCAATTAGGTATTGAATTAAGGTGGTTCTCTTTCCTTTGAAATTTCTTGTATCTTCTAGAGTATTGGTTAACCCTAAAAAGGTTATGGTAATGGTTGGAATACCTTTGTTAAAGTTTAGTTAATCAAAGTTGATCTTGGGTTAAACAATATTTCCAATAGAGCCAACCAGCACTGATCTATAAGATTGACTAATCTGTTAGAAATAGCAACCAATTATCCCTTCAATTACTCCCTGCCATCTCAAAATGGAAAAGTCCCATTAGATAATTTAGGATATTCAGTGCCTGACATAAAGAAAAAAAAAATGGTAAACAGGATGAAGCATGGCTTGAAAGCTGTTACTCATTGGTCTGATCAACTAGGTGAATCTTGTTCTGAAGCTAAACAACATCATCAGCTTTGGTAGAAATTTATGTATTCTCTCTTTTACTCTTTTACTTGTTTCAGTCATTTGACTGCGGCCATGCTGGAGCACTGCCTTTAATCGAGCAACTCGACCCCGGGACTTATTCTTTTGTAAGCCCAGTACTTATTCTATCAGTCTCTTTTGCCGACATAAACACACCAGCATCGGTTGTCAAGCAATGCTAGGGGGACAAACACAGACACACAAACACACACACGCATATATATATATATATACATATATACGACGGTCTTCTTTCAGTTTCCGTCTACCAAATCCACTCACAAGGTGCCACGTAGTGGGACTGAACCCGGAACCATGTGGTTGGTAAACAAGCTACTTACCACACAGCCACTCCTGCACCTATTGGTGTAAAACTGTTTGTCATTTTTCCAATTGTTTATAATACATCTGCATTTTCTATCTATCCCATCCATCTGTGTATTCATATACCCACCTCCATCATTTGTTTCTGTTTCTTGCAGCTTTTAAAATTCTATCCTCATGGTATTACTGTCCCTACCACTTCCTGGTATATTTATTTATCACCACACATCTCTGTGTTCAACTTTATACCTATTTCTCTGTTCCACCTTACTCATTTGTCACCCCTTATGTCACTCCCCTGTCTCAAACCTGCCTGTCTGTGACTCCCTCGTCTCAAATTTGTCTGTCTGTGACTCCCTCGTCTCAAATCTGCCTGTCTGTGACTCCCTTGTCTCAAACCTGCCTGTCTGTGACTCCCTTGTCTCAAATCTGCCTGTCTGTGACTCCCTCGTCTCAAACCTGCCTGTCTGTGACTCCCTCGTCTCAAATCTGCCTGTCTGTGACTCCCTCGTCTCAAATCTGTCTGTCTGTGACTCCCTCGTCTCAAATCTGTCTGTCTGTGACTCCCTCGTCTCAAATCTGCCTGTCTGTGACTCCCTCGTCTCAAATCTGCCTGTCTGTGACTCCCTCGTCTCAAATCTGCCTGTCTGTGACTCCCTCGTCTCAAATCTGCCTGTCTGTGACTCCCTCGTCTCAAATCTGCCTGTCTGTGACTCCCTCGTCTCAAATCTGCCTGTCTGTGACTCCCTCGTCTCAAATCTGCCTGTCTGTGACTCCCTCGTCTCAAATCTGCCTGTCTGTGACTCCCTCGTCTCAAATCTGCCTGTCTGTGACTCCCTCGTCTCAAATCTCCCTGTCTGTCACTCTTTCGTCTCAAATATCCCTGTCTGTCATTCCCTTGTCTCAAATCTGCCTGTCTCTCACTCCCCTGTCTCAGATCTGCCTGTCTGTCACTCCTCTGTCTCAAATGTGCCTGCCTGTCAGTCAGTTCCCTGTCTCACATCTGCCTGGCTGTCACCCTTATACCACATCTGTTTGTCTGATGCTCCTCTACTTCACATGTGTCTCATTACCTTGTCTCACATCCACCTGTCTGTTACTCCCCTGTCTCACATCTTTATCTCACCCACCTTCTCTACTCCTGTCTACCTGAATTTCCTGCATTTATCTGACTGCAACCCCTGCCCTACATCTACCTGTCTATTAATTCCTCTCCTAATCTTTCAGAAAGCCATAACCACATCTGTCTAGTCTATTTTATCTGTCTGCTCTTTTGGCATCGTCGTCTTTCTATCACATCTCTCTATCCAGCTATTTGTTTGTATTTATATCATTGACTGTTACTGTTGCCATACATCCGAGAGATCAGCTAATCAGCTCTGCAAAAGATTGTCATATCAATTATTATTCTCAAACGTAGCAACTAGAGGAAAATAACAGTAGTTGAAAAATGAAATAAATATGTAAATTTGCAAAATAAAGAAGACATATAAATTGGCTTAGTAACAACACAATCAAGAATATGTAAGAGACACTAGTAAGTGGAATGAAAACTTATTTATTTGCAATTTCAGTCTGTGTCGAGCCTTTTGTCTGAAGGTTTAGCTCACAGTTACTATTTTATTATTGTTGATGTTGTTATTGTAATGTCTGGTAAGGTGGCAAGCTGGCAGAATCATTAGCACACCGGACAAAATGCTTTGCAGTAAAGCGATTTGTTGTCTTTACATTCTAAGTTCAAATGCCAGTGAGGTCCACTTAGACTTCATCCTTTCAGGGTCAATCAAACATGTACCAGTTGAGCACTGGGATCGAAACAATAAACTGGCCCCACACTTCCTACCTAAATTTCAGACTGTGTACCTATACTAGTATTTGGTTTTTATGTTCTGAGTTCAAATCTTGCCATGGTTAACTTTGCCTTTCATTCTTTTGAGGTTGATAAATCAAAGTATCAGTCAAATACTGGGTTTGAAGTAATTGACTCTCTTCCCTACAAATCACTGGCATTGAGCCTAAATTAGAAGCTGTTAGGTTGTCAAGAAAGTTCTTGCGGTTTTTAACCTTTAAATTCAGATGCCCATATCTCGGCTTAAACAAAACTTTATTAATCAAGATAAACACCATCAGAATCAACACACGTTTGCCAACGCAAAACAAGCTTAATTATGCCAGTAGCATAAAAATCCTGCATTCTGGTGACAATGAAGTCATTGAAGACATGATTGGCATCGTCTTGGTTTTTGAAGCATTTCTCACGCAGGAAGTTGTCGCGATGCTTGAAAAAGTGGTTGTCGGTAGGCAAGAGGTCTGGTGAGTATGGCAGACGAGGCAGTGTTTCGTAGCCCAATTTGTTCAACTTCTGCAGGGTCAGTTGTGCGACGTGCAGCATGGAGAAGAATTGGTCCTTTTCTATTGACCAATGCTGGCTGTTGTTGTTGGAGTTTCTTATGCATTTCATCCATTTGCTGACAGTACTTCACTATAATGGTTTTGCCTGGATCCAAAAAGCTCTGATGGATGAGACTGGCTGCAGACCACCAAACAGTTACCATGACCTTCTTTTGGTGTAGCCTTGGCTTCGGGAAGGACTGTAGAGCTTCGTTGGCGTCCAACCATTGAGCATTGCCGGTTGTTGTAAAGAATCCACTTTTCATTGCAAGTCACAATCCGGTTGAGAAACGGGTCGTTCTTGTTGCGTAAAAGAAGGGAAGGCGACACTTCAAAACAGCGTTTTTTTTTGGTTGTCATGCGGCACTCATTTCTCAAGTATTTTTGTTTTTCCAATCACTTTCAAGTGGTTGGAAATTGTCGTATATGTTACGTCTAATTCAGAAGCAAGCTCTTGAATAGTTGTGAGTGGATTGGCTTCCACTAAGGCTCTTAGTTGATCGTTGTCAACATCTGATGGCCGACCACTACGCTTATCATCTTCAAGACTCTCGTCACCACTACAAAGTTTCTTGAACCACCATTGTGCTGCACGTTCAATAGTGGTTCCTGGGCCAAACGCATCGTTGATATCGCAAGCTGTTTCAGCGGCTTTTTGGCCTAGCTTGAACTGGAATAAGAAGATTGTGCAAATTTGCTTTTTGTCTATGTTGTATTCAACGTTCCGGAAAAAATGGCCTAATTATTGAAAAAGAAAAAGAGTAACAAGATTATATAGAGTGCAAAACGGGCTTTAAAGTGATATATAAAATTAATTTGAAAATACATCATTTAAAACCAAAATTAAAAGTTCCACAAGAACTTTCTTGACAATCTGTTATTATTATTATTATCATCTGAGGAATTACAACCGTGTTTCGTGGTCTGCTACCACAACAGCTCCTTTATAGGATCCAGTTAGCTCAAGACATCATCAGGAGGAACCACGTCCGGTTTCGGCCCTTACTCCTCTACCGTTTTGACATGACGGGGCCCTTCCTTTCGGAGGTGTCTTCAGCTCTGGTGTTGGGTGCGTGTGTTCTTTCTTCTGTTCCATGGCCTCTTCGATGTATTGTCAGCGAGTGTCAGCCGGTGACTGACTGTCTTTTTATTATTATTATTATTATCATCATCAAGTTACTTTTATAAACAAATTGTTTTTGGAGGGCGTTATTTCAAATTGATAAAGAATAAATGAGAAAATAGAAGAGATGATATCCTGTGAAAGTGCTACACTTGCATGCGATTAGCCATGATGGTTAAAATAAAGAACTGTAACAGGAATAAATGCCTATAGTCTTCAAGGTTATATTATGGACTCAAGTACCTTCTGAGATTATAAAGACTTTGCTTTTATATCTGAACTGAAGACCAACGCCTTGTGAATGGATTTGGTTGACAGAAACTGAAAGAAGCCCATCATATATACATGTACACACACAAACACGTGTGTGTGTGTGTGTATGTGTCTTTTTGTTGTATTTGTCCCTCACCACTGTTTGATAGTTGGTGTAGGTTTGTTTATATCCCTGTAACTTAGCAGTTTGGCAAAAGAGATTGGTAGAATAAAAACCAGGCATAAAAAAAAAGAGAGAGAGAGAGGGAGTGTGTGTATGAGCTGATGCATGTGTGTATGTGTACAGTAGATGAAGATAATGGAGGAGAGGTAGGAGGTGTTGTGAGTACTTTTACGTGAAAACGATTAAGTTTTTAAGTATATTTTGGGGCTCACGTCTGCGTGTGTATGTGTATGTTTGTATGTAAATGTGTGTATGTGAGTGAAAGTTCAAAACTCCGGAAAGAAGGGGTGATCAATGGAAAATAATTGGGAAGGGATGATATTGAGAATAAGGAATGGATTTGAAAAGGAGGTAGTTCCAGAGAGGGTTAAAGGTAGTTGTTTGACATAATCCTTCAAAGCAGTAGCCTAGTTACTGAGACAAATAACACACACACACACACAAAGTCTGCTTCACACCAGACTCATATAGTTGGAGCACATTTAAATTTTCAAGTCATTCAGGCTGACAATGTTTCTAACTTCCTCAGCAAGATGTCAGTCCTTTGCAGGGTTAATCTCCAGGGTTTGTAAATACTCATTTTCAGTTGAGTGTACTGGGGCAACGTGAAATGAAGTGCTTTGTCCGATATACTACCTGTTCCAAGAATTGAATCCATGACCTAAAGTCTGTGAGCCTAACACCCTAACCACTATGTCCTGTGCTTATTTATTTACATGTGTGTGTGTATACACAAGTGAGTGAACAGAAGGAGAAAGAGGCACTCAACACATTGGTTAGGAGTACATATATTGGTATTTAATAACAGTTTGATTCTGCTCCATGCATGAGGATCTCAGTTTGCATGACAACTCTACAAAACTTTAAGTTGCATGGATCTGAATCAAATGTTACTAAACATATATATATATATATATATATATATATATATAATATATATGTATCATCATCATTTAGCGTCCGCTTTCCATGCTAGCATGGGTTGGACGGTTCAACTGGGGTCTGGGAAGCCAGAAGGCTGCATCAGGCCCAGTCTGATCTGGCAATGTTTCTACAGCTGGATGCCCTTCAGAACGCCAACCACTCCGTGAGTGTAGTAGGTGCTTTTTACGTGCCACCGGCACAGTTGCCAGACGGGGTTGGCAAACGGCCACGGTCAGGTGGTGCTTTTTACGTGCCACCGGCACGGGGGCCAGGCAAGACTGGCAACGGCCACGATTGGATGGTGCTTTTTACATGCCACCGGCACAGGGGCCAGGCGAGGCTGGCAATGGCCACAAACGCATATATATATATATATATATATATGACGAAATGACAAGGGACTGGGAATTGTGGTGATTTGCTGTACTTGAGGACGTGCAGTAAAATCGTGGTCATCCATACATATGGACATGGCTTTTACAGGTGCCGGTGCCCTGTAAAATGCACTTGTGCTGGTGCTGCATAAACACACCACTGCTGGGAGCATGCATAAAGCACCCAGCACACTCTGTAAAGTGGTTGGCACTAGGAAGGTCATCCACCCATAAAAACCTTGCCACAACAGACAATTGGAGTCTGGCCAGCTCCCTTTCTGGCCAGCTCCTGTCAAACCGTCCAACCCATGCCAGCATGGAAAATAGATGTTAAACGCTGATGACGATGATGATTATCAAAGAAATCATAGATTTAATGTAATCCACATATAAATAATCCAAGAGAACTGATCTGGTAGCTGTGTTAGCATGTTGAAAATTCAAGAGTCTTTTTGAAAAAAAAGCTCAAATGACTAATGGTAATGAAAAGATTAAGTATTAACTTTACACTAGAGAGTGGAAAAAATTGCTTATAGAAAAGTCTTACATTTCAGACTAAATGTTTTTTCACTGGGGAAACGAAGAAAACATGTAAAATGAGGGATGAGAAGGAGAGAGAGAGAGATGGTGATGTGTTTTTACCATACAGGAAAGAGAATAGGAAGTGAAGCAGAGACAAAATTGTATTTTTTTTTTTGTTTTTTTTTGCTGGTAGATTGAAGTCAGGTGTAATGAATATGTGGTAAATTGTGTGTATAAATATGTTGTAATCTGTGTGTATGTGATATGTATGTGTATTGTATTTTGATGTAGATATGCTGTGTTTAGAGGATTGTATCTCTGTATGGATTTAAGTAGATAAAATTTCAAGAGAGTGGTTTAATCCATGTGATGGAATTGTTTTGAGCTGAGAGATAATATGTGAGGAAAGAAGTATGTTGTGAAAGGTAAGAGCATAAGTGGAGAGGTGCCAAGGGACATGGTCCACTGAACAGAAGTGGCTGGTAATTGGTGATGTGATGTTGTCAAGTCTGATATCTCTAAGATGTTCAGTGAACCAGTGGCTAATCTCTGATCTATTTGGCTTGCGCATGAGCAATCTGTATAGTTGGCATTAGATATAGTAAATGAGATTGTGGTGGGTGTAGGTGAATGTGATATGGTCTGTGATGTGGAAAGAATAGTGTTGAGAAAGGTTGGACAGGTGTAGAAAGAGAAGGGAGCAGATGAAGGGCTCACGCTGGGTGTATAGGGTGGGCAATGAGCTGTGGACCAGTAAGTCATGTAGGTTACAGACATGCTTAAAGGAAGTGAGAGGTGGATTGGGGAGTCAATTGGAAGAGTCAGAAGGGTTGTTGAATGGTTTTCTAGAAAGGTATATGGATGGAAGGTAGTTAGTCATGGGATGTATTTGAGATGAAAATGTAGATGTGCAGTTGACATCACAGGCATGAATGAAGGCAGTTTTGATCTAAGATAGGAGTATTGTTGCTCTTTAAAGAGCCAGACCATGAATGGAAACTGGTTGGCTAAAGTCAAGGTCATGGCTGCAGAAGAAAGAAATTAAAAGTAGGGTGGGATGAGGTGAAGTTAAGGTAAGAATGGAACACAGTGGGTTTGTTTAAGGCAGAGATAGCAATGAAGCAGTTGGGGTGGAAACCATTGTCTTAAATGGTCACTGAAGTAGTGGAGATTAAAGAAGTAAATCCTAGAATGTGATGTTAAAAGTTAAGGTGATGAAGGATTTGAAATATTCAGATGTGAGAGAGATTGTGCTGATATAGTTATTGATACCAGATTGTATAGCTCTGGTGTGGGTCCATTAAACTGGGAGATGATTTTTGATCTCAGTGAGATCTTCTGGTGAATTGCTGTGCTTGAGAAGACATGTCAAGCTTAGTGAAATCATGATCATGGCCAGTGCTGGTGACATATTAACGGCACCTGTGCTGCTGACACGTAGAGGGCCTTTGTGCCAGTGACATATAAAGGGCACCTGTGCCAATGATGTGTAAAAAGCATTTGTGCTAGTGACATGCAAAAGGTACCATGCTGGTGACATGTATAAAGCACTCAGTACACTTTGTGGAATGGTTGGTGTTAGGAAGGGCATCGAGCCATAGAAACCAAGCCAAAACATCCTGGAGCATTTCTCCAGCTTACTGTTTCCATTCAAATCATCTCATCCATTCCAGCATGGAAAACGAATGTTAAATGATGATGACGGGACCAACAAAAAGGATTGTATAGCTGAAAACGTTATGGAAGGTGAAGAAGGATTTGAGTTGTTCAAATTGAGAGGGATTGTCCTGATGTAGTTATCAACACTGTCTTGTATAGCTCTGGTGTGAGTCCATTGAACTGGAAGATTTTGGATTTCAGTGAGACCAACAATCAAGTTTGTGTAGAGAGACCTATTCTTGTTCTCAGAGTCAGCTTAATGATCTATTAAGCTTGAACTTATCAAAGAAGGAGAAGCAGTTGAAGGTTAAGGGTTAGGGCTCCACAGTTTCTTGCTGAACAACCTACACAGAGGATTTGTTTGTAGTGACCAAATGTTTGTACTGTGCATTATCTCATTCCCTCTATCACATCAACATTGCCAGCAGAAGTGCATGTCGTGCCACACATCAGATATCAAAGTGATTGCAGAGCAATATCAGATGAAGTGCTTTATTTAAGAACAGATTGCACCACCCACCCAGTCCAGGAATTGAAGCCACAATCTCATGATCATGAATACAGCACCCTCACCACAAAGCCAAACACCCTCATAAATAGTGGTAGATCACAGAATCAATAGTGTCGAGCTATCTTGTGGCATTTGATTTTATCCATTTATAGTCTAAGGTGGCATAGATGATTATCTTTGATTATTAAAAAAATTTTTTTTTTTTCTTAGTCTGTAATATAGAACACATCTAAAAGAAATTATTTATTTTGGGATTAATTTTTAAACTGTGTACAGACTATATAAGACAACTATGGTAATCCTGTGTTATTGGAAAACCTAAATGAATGCAATTGACATCAAATATTTGCAGCACAGCAGTAAAGCAAAATGATTGAAGCTTTTTCATCAGTTCTATTGCCATCCTATTATATATACATGTGTGTGTGTGTGTGTGTGTGTGTGCTTATGCATTTACACAAAAGCTGCAGCTACCCAGCATTTCTTAGATTGATAACTAACACTAATGATTAAAAAGTTGGGTTTTTTTTTTCTTTCCTTTCATTCCATGTTTAGCAATTGATCTCTCTACCAATCTGAGATTCTTCAATGTTTGATGGTGAAATTGTAGACAAAAACAAACATAATAGTAAAACTTTAGAAAAAAAACGTTGATTATAATGCTTCTCTCTAAACAATATTTTCAAGTTAATCTTATGCTAGGAGTTAATATGTGCCGGTTATTTCCACTGTCTACTGTCATATACAATTGATCGTGATGCAAACACTTTAGTCTCGGAGTACAAACTGACTACTTTAAGAGACTGCCTTTGATGTTACTTCACAGACATGGAAAGAAAAAACAAAAAAAAAGAAAAACAGAAAATAGTAAAAAATAAAAAATAATAAAAAAAAAGAAAGAAAACCTGACATGAAATTGTTGTCTCTTGGAATGAGATTTGTTGGATGTCTGCTCTACACTCATTTTCAGAGCCATTGCTGTTGCTTCTGCTCCTATGACATGATTCCTATTCTTTTGGGGGGGAAAAAAACCATATTTATTTGTTTATTTATTTATTTATTGTCTCCTAATGTCACTGGCAGCATTATTTTCTGTCTGTCTGTGTTTGATTTTCAGGAAGTTAAAAGTTATTCTTCACTTCAGTCTAGGCATTGTTTGGTTTTTTCTTTCTTTCTTTCTCTTTCTCTTTTTTCTTCTTCTTTCTAATCATGTAGTTTGGAAGGGTAGAATGGTGTCCATAACTCTCTGCAAGGCTTCTGAGGCTGGAAAGAAATTACCCTAAAACCAAAGATATGGTCCCAAAATCTTGCAATAGAGTGGACTCCACTTACATTAAAGGTACCCAAGGTTAAACCTAGCAACGGATTATGTCTACATTCATATAAGCCCTGGCAGGATCGGAACCCAGAATGCAAATTGATGGAACAAATACCACATGGCATCAAGTCTGGTGTTCTTGTTGTTCTGTTAATCTATTGTCCTAGATTGGTTTATTTGACTGCAAATGATGAAAGGCAAAATTGACTCAGAAGGATTTGAACCCAGAACCTTGAGTGTCAGAACAAATACCATGAAGCTTAATATTTGATCTTAATGACTCTCCCAACTCACTGTTGGCTATGTACAATATATTGCTGTCAGGAGTTAATAGAAAAATAGGGGGCATAAAAAAAAAGAAAAAAGAAATCCTATATTTATTACCAAACCCTGAACTTATTGGGTTATTAATAATAATAATAATAATAATAATAATAGTGATATGAATAAAATGTGATAGAATTTCAAAAACATGATGCTGTGATGGTAAAAGGATTAAAAACAAAACAGTGTCTCACATTACATTTAAATGTATTTGAGTTCTTTTGGTTGAAAGACAAATATGGAAATGTCAGCGATTTTTACAGATGTGTCAAAATTTAGCGAATCACAGCAAACTGATATCATAGTCAGTAATGATATGATGGGAAATGAAATTTTTAGAAATGTGAAAAAATACATTATAACTACTGTTGATATAGTTTTTTTTTTTAACCTCTCCAGTATATAATACAGTGAAACAAAAGAAATTTACATGCTTCTAATTTTAAATGCTTTGAGGAATGACATGATATCACAGTACTAAGTCTTTTGTAGCCATATTTCACCACATGCGCATGCACACGCGTGTGTGTATGTATGTGTGTTTGTCTTGTCTTCCCACTGCTTGGCAACTTGTGTTGATTTGTCTGTGTCCCCTGTAACATAGTAGTTCAGCAAAAGAGACTAATACAATAAGTCCAGCACTTAACCCTTTAGTATTTAAACCGGCCATATCCAGCCAAAATAGTTAATCTGTTTTATGTTCAAACTGACCAGGTCCAGGTTCTCACACCTACCCTACAATGTTATTCTACATTAAGTAGTTGCACCATCAAGATCTTGAAGATATGAGATATTGCATGATTAATTCAAATCAATATGAATCAATAGGCATTATGTTTGATTGAATAATCTGAACATTAAAGGGTTAAAAAAAAATATATTAAGTGCTGGGGTTAATCTGTTTGGCTAAAACCTTTCAGAGCAGTGCCCCAGCATGGCCACTGTCTGAAGACTGAAACAAGTGAAAGATAAAAGATGCATAAACTTATGATATATATTTCTTTATTACCCACAAGGGGCTAAACATTGAGGGGACAAACAAGGACATACACACGGAACAAGCCGATTACATCGACACCAGTGCGTAACTGGTACTTTATTTATCGACCCCGAAAGGATGAAAGGCAAAGTCAACCTCGGCGGAATTTGAACTCAGAACATAGCGAAGGGCGAAATAGTGTTAAGCACTTCGCCCGGCGTGCTAATGTCTCTGCCAGCTCGCCGCCTTATAAACTTATGATATAGGCTTTAACCTATATAGGTTGTAGGCTTTACCCCATTAGCATTTAGATTACTCTATCAAATGTAATGCTAATTTATTTACATTGTTTTGAATTTATCCTGCATTATCTTGTAGCCTTGAGATTTTGATTATGTGGGTGTATACTTTTTAGGCTAATATTGTAGGGTAGGTGTGAGAGGTCGGATGTGGCCAGTTTGAGCATAAAAAAGGGAGACTATTTTGGTTGGAATATGGCCTGTTTCGTTACCAACCCGGCTGAAACCGGCTCTGGCTCTTTAGTATAAATGTCTTGTTTTCATAAGTTTTGAATTCAAAATTTCCACCAAATCTTAGTCACAATTTATGTTCCTAACACTAGCTCAATGATAATGATGTTATTTTACTAAATTCTTTCTTATATTTAAAATAATTGGAAGAAACACAGAGCATCTCAAAATAAATACAGTAACAAAAGGGTTAAGTGCTGAAGGGTTAAACTTGAGTGTTGTATCTCAGAACCAAAGGTGATCTCAAACAAGTTAGTATGCACAAGATAAAGAAAAAAACCAAAAAACACAACTGTCCCTTGTGAACAAATATGGCTTGGTAACATTGTACCTTAGTTTTACTTGTAGTTTTTGGTACCTATGTAGTCACGAGTAGACATAAACACCCTTTTGATCTAACCACACATTTGACCTCATGGGGCATATTGGATGTAAATGTTGGGGGAGGAGAAAGCTGCACCAGCAGCCAGCTGGTACTCATTTACAGCTGAATAAACTGGAGCAGTGTCAAATGAAGTGCCTTGCTCAAGAACTCAATGTGCTACTTGATCCTGGAATTGAATTTAAAACTTTATAATCTCTGAACCCTGACCACAAAACCATAAACCTTCACAATATGAAGAGAGGTTAACCCTTTAGCATCCATATTCTGTTAAATCTACCATCATCATCATCATCATCGGTTAACGTCCGCTTTCCATGCTAGCATGGGTTGGACGATTTGACTGAAGACTGGCGAAACCAGATGGCTGCACCAGGCTCCAAACTTGATCTGGCAGAATTTCTACAGCTGGATGCCCTTCCTAACGCCAATCATTCTGAGAGTGTAGTGGGTGCTTTTATGTGCCACCGGCATGAGGGCCAGTCAGGTGGTACTGGCAACAGTCACGCTCAAATGGTGCCACCTGCACAGGAGCCAGTCCAGCGGCACTGGCAACGACCTTGCTCGAATGTTTTTTCACATGTCAACGGCACAAGTGCCAGTAAGGCGATGCTGGTAACGATCACGCCCAAATGGTGCTTTTTACGTGCCACTGGCACGGATTCACATTGTTTATGAATTAATCATGCATTGTCTTACAACTTTCAGATTTTTGTAACCCAACTGTTAGTTTTTTAGAATGATATTGTAGGGTAGGTGTGAAGGGCTGGATCTGGCCTGTTTGAACATAAAACAGGTAGAATATTTTGGCCAGATATAACCAGTTTAAATGCTAAAGGGCTAAAAGAAAAGAAGTTATGTGAATGTAAAAATACAGAAGCAAATGAACTTGTTTCTAAAATTAACATTCTAAAATCCGCCAAGACTACCTTCTGTGTGTGTGTTGTGTGTGTGTGTGTGTGTATATATATATATATATATCATCATCATCATCAACATTTGATATCTGTTGTCCATGCTGGCATGGGTTGGATGGTTTGACTGGGCTGGCATGCTGCACCAGACTCTAGTCTGATCTGGCATGGTTTTCTATGGCTGGATGCCCTTCTTAATGCCAACCACTCTGAGAGTGTAATGGATGCTTTTACATGCCACCGGCATGTCACTGGGGTGCTTTTACGTGCCACCAGCATGGGTACCAATTTGTGTGACACTAGTATCTGCCATGACTGTGAGTTTGCTCGGCTTGATGCATCTTCTTCTTAAGCATGACGTAATGCCAAAGGTCTTGGTCATCACCTCCATGAAGCCCAACACTTGAAAGGAACTCAGCCACTTTGCCTCCATGAGGCCCAGGAACTGTTGCAAGCAAGGGTAGGGGCTCTTTGAACTTTGCCCATCCTAATCCTACTCTTACAGCTACACTCTCGGAACATCCACCTCCACTTGTTCACCTAGATAACAGAAGCTATCTACTACCTCTAGCATACCCCACTGGCAGTTGATGGAGTCTTTTTTCTGTCCATTTTCAGCATTTATTGTACCTGTGCAACTTCTGCATATAAAAGCTTGTTTCCCTATATATATATATATATATATATATATATATATATAGCTTGTTTCCCTATATATATATAGGTGCAGGAGTGGCTGTGTGGTAAGTAGCTTGCTAACCAACCACATGGTTCCGGGTTCAGTCCCACTGTGTGGCATCTTGGGCAAGTGTCTTCTGCTATAGCCCTGGGCTGACCAATGCCTTGTGAGTGGATTTGGTAGACAGAAACTGAAAGAAGCCTGTCGTATATGTGTATATATATGTATATGTGTTTGTTCCCCTAGCATTGCTTGACAACCGATGCTGGTGTGTTTACGTCCCCGTCACTTAGCGGTTCGGCAAAAGAAACCAATAGAATAAGTACTGGACTTACAAAGAATAAGTCCCGGGGTCAATTTGCTCGACTAAAGGCAGTGCTCCAGCATGGCCGCAGTCAAATGACTGAAACATGTAAAAGAGTAAAAGAGTAAAGAGTATATATATATATATATCATCATCATCGTTTAACGTCCGTTTTCCGTGCTAGCATGGGTTGGACGGTTCAACTGGGGTCTGGGAAGCCAGAAGCCTGCGCCAGGCCCAGTCTGATCTGGCAGTGTTTCTACAGCCGGATGCCCTTCCTAACGCCAACCACTCCGTGAGTGTAGTGGGTGCTTTGTGTGTGTTAGGTACCTATAACTTACAGGTTAGAGGCTCAGCCAAATAAATTGATAGAATAGGTACCATACTTAAAATAAGTACTGGGGTCAGTTTGTTCGACTAAACCCTTCAAGGTGGTACTCCAGTATGGCTGCAGTCCAATGACTGAAAAAAGTAAATGATATAAGTTAAATGATAATATAGTATACACATAATGCATTATATAATATATAAATATATTTATGCACACACACACAATATATTATATATTATATATAATAAATATGAGAGAAACAATAGAATAAAAATCAAAGTTGTGTCTAGATCAATGAGAAACTGTTGTTTCCTAGAGAAAAAGTATTTTCTCTTTTATCATTCTACTATTTGCTTTAATACTCCATCAAACATGAATGTTTCTTTGGTTTCTTTAGTTTTAGAACTGTCCAACACCTGCTCATGTGGAAAGATATTTGTAAAGACCTATCATGTATTTTTTTTTTTTTAGAGTTGTAAGTGATAATAACTAAGTCGGTGAATGCATTTGTAATTAATGATTCTAGTTTGGTGCCTTACTATTTTGGTCGGAGGTGGGGTGTACCAAGTTTTATGAAGTAAACAAGTGCCAGCAACACACTAGGATCAGTTCAATGTGCTATAGAGATATAGACCTCTAAAAACGTGCTTTTCAGGGAGAGAGATATAGTTACCCAAAGAAATTCCTATAAATAGAGAAAAAATATTTGTTGCTTATAAAGCATGTACACACACACACGTGTATATTCAGTATAAACTACATAAGCTGTATTGGTGTAATTTACGGACAAGCAAAAGGTGTAGTGGAATTGCTGTCATAGGCGCAGGAGTGGCTGTGTGGTAAGTAGCTTGTTTACCAACCACATGGTTCTGGGTTCAGTCCCACTGCGTGGCACCTTGGGCAAGTGTCTTCTACTATAGCCTCGGGCTGACCAAAGCCTTGTGAGTGGATTTGGTAGACGGAAACTGAAAGAAGCCCGTCGTATATATGTATATATATATATGTTTGTGTGTCTGTGTTTGTCCCCCTAGCATTGCTTGACAACTGATGCTGGTGTATTTATGTCCCCGTTACTTAGTGATTTGGCAAAAGAGACCTATAGAATAAGTACTGGGCTTACAAAAGAATAAGTCCCGGGGTCGAGTTGCTTGATTAAAGGCGGTGCTCTAGCATGGCCGCAGTCATGTGACTGAAACAAGTAAAAGAGTAAAAGAGAGAGTAAAGAGATTAACAGAGGAAGTAAGCTTTATGTGTGGCAGATGAACTGGAGCAAGGGGTACATGAGCTTACTGGAAAGAGACCCTTCAGATTTGAAGTGGGGATAGATTCTATCAAGCTTAGCCCTTTAGCATTCAGACTACTGTCAAATGTACTGCTTATATATTCACATTATTTCGAATTACTTATGCATTGTTTTGTAGCTTTGAGATTTCAATGCTGTGACTCTTTACTGTAAGAATGACATTGTAGGGTAGGTGTAAGAGATCAGATCTGACTAGCCTGAACATAAAACTGAAAGAGTATTTGGGCTGGATATGGCTGATTTAAATATCCTTTCTACTGTAGGCACAGGGCTTGAAATTTTGGAGGAGGGGCTAAGTTGATCACATTGACCCCAGTACTTGACTGGTACTTAATTTATCAGCCTCGAAAGGATGAAAGGTAAAGTCGACCTCGGTGGAATTTGAACTCAGAGCGTAGCAACAGGTGAAGTACTACTAAGCATTTTGCCTGACATGCTAACAATCCTGCCAGCTCACTGCCTTATGGCTGATTTAAATATTTATTTCGTTACTACCCACAAGGGGCTAAACGCAGAGGGGACAAACAAGGACAGACAAAGGGGTTAAGTCGATTATATCGGCCCCCAGTGCGTAACTGGTACTTAATTTATCGACCCCGAAAAGATGAAAGGCAAAGTCGACCTTGGCGGAATTTGAACTCAGAATGTAGCGGCAGACGAAATACTGCTAAGCATTTCACCTGGCGTGTTAACGTTTCTGCCAGCTCGCCGGCTGATTTAAATATTAATGAGTAAAATGCTTAAGACATGTGTGTGTGTGTGTGTGCATTTGTAGATGCAGATATGGTTGTGTAGTAGAAACTGCATCAAAGCAGACATTGGAGCATCATGCAGTCTTTGGAACCCTTAAGATCTTCTCAAACCTTCCAACTCATGTTAGCGTGTAAAATGGACATTAACCCTTTCGTTACTGTATTTATTTTGAGATGCTCTGTGTTTCTTTCAATTAATCTTAAATCTAACAAAGGATTTAGTAAAATAATTTAGCTATCATTAACCCTTTAGCATTCAAACCGGCCATATCCGGCCAAAATATTTAACCTGTTTTATATTGAACCTGACCAGATCTTGCCTATCACCTCAGCCCTACCATGTCATTCTAAAACTAAAAAGTAACATCACTGAAATCCCTAAACTACAAGATAATGCATGATTAATTCAAACCATTTTAAATAAACAAATATTACATCTGACAGAATAATCTGAACACTAAAGGGTTAAGCTAGTGATAGGAACATAAATTGTGACTAAGGTTTGGTTGAAGATTTTAATGAAAAACTTATGAAAACTAGACATTTGTACTACAGAGCCAGAGCCGGTTTTAGCCGGGTTGGTAATGAAAGGGTTAAAAGATGATGATTGTGTGGGTGTGCGTGTGTGTGTGTGTGTACATTGTTTTCACTTATTTCTTTGTTAGTTAACAGTGAGAAATAACAGTTGCCTATTTCTGTACATTGTCTGTCAGACAGACACGGTGAGTGTAATGGTTAATAATGTCCATAGTCTTCATTTTCATAATTTCAAATTGCATTTTTCAACTCGTACGAAGTTATCTGCCATCAATGTAAACAGACAAGTACAAGTGGCTGCAGACAAAACCACTTTGATTAGATATCAGTGCAGACTGTTAGATTGTTAACAAGCAGACAGAGGAAAAAAAAATGCGTTCTTCGTTTCTGTTTTTGATGAGATGGGTTTTATAAGTGTTTAATTTCTCCAATTGTCATTGATTGTATTCTACATACATGAGTGTATTGATGGCGAGTGTATATATATATATATGTGTGTATATATGCACATACATACATACATGCTTGCACACACATGCATAATCAATACCTGTAGGTTTTTAAGTGTGTTAAGATAATCATTATTGATTTTTTTTTATTATATATATTTCTATTTTTCCTTGGCACAAGGCCATAAATTTGTAAACAAGAAGTTAGAAATAAGCCAAATCAACCCTAGGACATTCTCAGTACTTATTTTATCAAATTCATTGTGATTTGAAACTGGCATATTCTGGGGCAAAAAAAAAAATTTTTTTTAATCATTATTTAGTTTGATATTTTATTTTTCTCTATATATTTGTGTTTTATTTAACTGTTAGGTACAGGTCAACAGTTTAAGAAGTTAGCTTTGCAACCATGTATTTTCAGGCTTGGTTCTACTATGCAGCACCAAAGGTAAATAATGTGTGCACGTATACATACATACATACATAGAAAGGGAAAGAAAGTGGAAGTAAAGAAAGCTTCTGACAAAGCGGGAAGTTTTATAAAAATCTTTACATTTCAGGTGCAGAGGCCCATCTTCAGAAGGAAGCATTTTGGGAAATGTGTAACTGGACATTGTCAGAAGCTTTCTTATTTTCACTTTTCTTTCCCTTCTTCAGTACTACAATGCTTCAAGCAAACTACAACACCCTTATATATATATATATATATATATATATATATATATATATATATATATCATCATCGTTTAGCGTCCGCTTTCCATGCTAGCATGGGTTGGACGGTTCAACTGGGGTCTGGGAAGCCAGAAGGCTGCACCAGGCCCAGTCTGATCTAGCAATATTTCTGCGGCTGGATGCCCTTCCTAACGCCAACCACTCCGTGAGTGTAGTTGGTGCTTTTTACGTGCCACACGAGGCTGGCAAACGGCCACGATCGGATGGTGCTTTTTACGTGCCACCGGCACACACACACACACACACACATATATATATATATATATATATATATATATATGTAGTGAGCGCACATGACCTTGTGGTTAGGGAGTTGCACTCATGGCCTAACAATTGTGATTTCAATTCCTAGACCAGGTGGTGTGTTATGTTCTTGAGCAAAACACATCATCTCGTATTGCTCTACAATCACTTTGGCACCTGACATGTGGTTCACTGTGCACCTGTTCAGACAATGTTGATTTGGAGAGAGTGAGCTAATGTGTGCCACATACATTTGATCACTATAAACAAATTGTGCAGGTCATTCGACAAAGGCTGAACACTCATTCGTCATCTTCAATGGGAGAGTCCATCACATATTGTATATGATTCAAATGTACAGAAAACAAAAGACAAAGACAGGGGAGGGAGCCACAAACATGTGTATTAGTTTGACGCTTGGGAATAATGGAAAAATCTTTGATGTTTCGAGTCTATGCTCTTGAGCAGAAAGGGATGAGAGGAAAAACAATACAGAGAAAAAGAGAAATGTGTCAGGATTAACGGTTTAACATGATTAAATGACTGGAAGAAAGAAATGTATGTGTGTATGCACACACACACACACTTCATTTATTTTATATGCATATATTTGATTTGTGTTCTTTTTTTTCCCCCCCAGTTTTCCATATTTGTTGGAGTAATATTTTTCCTGGAACTCATTGGTGGTATTCTTGGATTTGTTTATAAAGATTGGGTAAGTCCAATGGATTTATTTTCTTGTGTTAAAGCCAGTTCTCATGACTTTAAATGTTTTCTGTAATATTATGCTTAATTAATTGATCCATGTCTTTATGCTAGTACACTGTTTGAAATCCAAATGGATGTAAATGTGGCTGTGAGGTTAAAGCGGTTTTCTTTGCAACCTTATGGTTTTGGGTTCTGTCCTACACTATGGCACTTTGGGACAGTGTCTATTCAATACTTGTCCGAGAACTCTAATTTAATGGTTGGAAACTGTGCAAAAACCTGTCATCATTGTAAACACATTTTCTCATGCTTGTATGTTTTCTTCAGCACAGGTTTTTGTCTCTTGTTCCAATCATTTGGTATCTTCATTATGAGATTCAGTATCATAAGATTCACTTTCATTACTCCTTCTCAAACTTTTCCTTGTCACCCTTCTCTTGGATCTCTTGACTCTTCTTGAGCCAACTGTAATCCTTCATGTACATCACATGTCTGTACCACCTCTTTTTATTTTATTTTAATCTCTTGTATTGGGTTGTCCGGAAAGTTTGTACTGATTTTTAAAGGAAAGAAAAAGGTCAATAAATACTTGCCATTACATTTTTAATCAACCAAATATGAACCATTTTGTTGCACAATGCATCTCCATCTTTCCTTTAACTTGAAAATATCCTCTTCCCAGAATTGAGGTAGTCTCATGGCAAAGAATTCATCAAGGTATCTTTTTATGTCATCCAAGAAATTGAAATTTTTACCATTAAGACTATTCTGCAGAGACCTGAATAAGTGGAAATCTGAAGGAGCACTATCTGGTGAATATGGAGGGTGGAGTAACACATCCCACCTGAGCTGCAGCAATTTTTGCCTGGTTACCAATGAAATGTGCGGTCTTGCATTATCATGTTGGTAAACAACACCCTTCCTGTTGGCTAATTCTGGACATTTCTCTTGAATTGCTGCTTTTAGCTCATCCAGTTGTGTGCAGTATTTCTCAGAATTAATTGTCTGGTTACCTGGGAGAACTCATAGTACAGAATTCCTTTCCAATCCCATCAGACACAAAGCAAGACTTTTTTTAGGATGAAGACCCGCTTTTGGGCTGGCTAAGGTTGGCTCATGTCACTTACTCCAGAATTGCTTTCTCTGAAAATTTCGGTAGATAATCCATTTCTCATCACCTGTCACAATTTGCTTTAAAAAAGGCGTGTTTTCATTCCGTTTATAAATGGAAATGCGATCCAAAAGGTTCTTCTCATTCAATGCATGTAGTACCCAAATATCATAGCGATTTGTGTACCAGGTGCTCATGAACAATGGATTTTGATAGGTTGAGGCTTTCTGCCAATTCTCGAGTTGTGTAATGTGGGTTGTTCTCAATTAATGACTTGATTTGGTCATCATCTGTAGTGGATGGTCTGCCTGATCGCTCTTTATCAATAAGGCTACAATCTCCAGCTCAGAACCTTGCGAACCACTTCTGTACAGTTCTTTCGGATAAAGAAACATCACCGTAAACTGCGTATATTTCTTTGGTTGCTTGTGAGGCACATGGAGGTTTTGCAAGAAATAGGTGACACAGAGGAGATGGAGGAGGTTGCCTCTACCAGTGTGATAAAGGAAATGTTGAGAATGTGGGGGAAACTTTCAGACCTCATTCAAAAGAGACACCCAGGAAAAGTTGCAGCTGGGCATGCGACGAAGCTATTTAATGACACTTGCCTAACTCATTTCAGAAACACTCTGAAAGTGAGGATGAAACAGACCTCATCGGACAGGTTTTTATTGTAAACGTGGAGGCGCAATGGCCCAGTGGTTAGGGCAGCGGACTCGCGGTCATAGGATCGCGGTTTCGATTCCCAGACCGGGCGTTGTGAGTGTTTATTGAGTGAAAACACCTAAAGCTCCATGAGGCTCCAGCAGGGGATGGTGGTGATCCCTGCTGTACTCTTTCACCACAACTTTCTCTCACTCTTACTTCCTGTTTCTGTTGTACCTGTATTTCAAAAGGGCCGGCCTTGTCACTCTCTGTGTCACGCTGAATATCCCCGAGAACTACGTTAAGGGTACACGTGTCTGTGGAGTGCTCAGCCACTTACGCGTTAATTTCACGAGCAGACTATTCCGTTGATTCGGATCAACCGGAACCCTCGTCGTCGTAACCGACGGAGTGCTTCCTTGGTAAACGTCTCTAGATGAAAGTGAAGAAAGCATGGTGAAAAGGGCAAAAATCAGTGAATAAGATTCAGTTATTCAGTTCAGCCTCTCTCCTCCACCTCTTTCAGCATCCTCAAGTTGTTTTGATTTCCAAGGTAAATACTGTATATTATATTTAAGAAAACCAGTTTATTGCCGTACGTTCTATTGTGTTGTTTTTTTTACACAATATTTGTTATTTATAAATATATTTTTCTTATTTAAAAACACATAACAAAAAAATTGTGGTGTTTTTTTGGAGGGCCTGGAACTGATTAATGACATTTCAGTTCATTTCAATGAGGAAATTTAATTTGACATACGAGTAATTTTGAGTTACGAGCTCCGTCATGGAACTAATTAAACTCATAAGTCAAGGTACCACAGTATATATATATGTAGGCACAGGAGTGGCTGTGTGGTAAGTAGCTTGTTTACCAACCACATGGTTCCGGGTTCAGTCCCACTGCGTGACACCTTGGGCAAGTGTCTTCTACTATAGCCTCAGGCCGACCAAAGCCTTGTGAGTGGATTTGGAAGGCGGAAACTGAAAAAAGGCCGTCGTATATATATGTATGTTTGTGTGTCTGTGTTTGTCGTCCCAACATCGCTTGACAACCAATGCTGGTGTGTTTACATCCCTATAACTTAGCAGTTTGGCAAAAGAGACCGATAGAATAAGTACTAGGCTTACAGAGAATAAGTCCTGGGGTCGATTTGCTTGACTAAGGGAGTGCTCCAGCATGTTAATCATAATGAGAGTGTCACTGAAGCTGATGGGAAATATCTATGCTTTATCTATGAGCAGTACTATGAGTCATGAACATATAGAAAAGGGCTGTAGTGGATGTTGGGAATTGAATTTAAAGATAGATGTTGTGAAGAGAAATGGGATGAGGTTGCTGAGTCATGTGCTTAGAAGGATGAAAGTGACTGGGTGTGTGCAGGGTGGTGGTGGAAGAAAACAGAGGGAGGGAAAGATTGGGAAGGACATGGCTAAAAAGATAATGAAGGAGGAATTGAGAGTGAGTGGTTTGGTGAGGGACGTGTAGAAGATAGAACAGCAAGAAGGGGACTGTCATGCCCTCTTCCTTGCAAGACTAACCCTCTGTTTTAGCAGGGAAATTGCTCTGAAAACACTTGTTGAGGTGCTATCAACAGCAATATTAGTGGACTGATGATATCTGATTTGATATGACATAAAGAATAGTAATAAAAGGGGTGGGACAACTTTGCAATTTTTGATTTCCTTGTTACGCGTGTGTGTGTGTATATACCCACATATGCCCATGGAATTGTTAAAATACATTGCTGCTGTTTCAGTTAATATTGCAAATAATGAAAGACGAATTTAGTGGAATAACTGTCACTATTAAACAAATGTTTGGAACATAATCTTTATATATAAAACTAAAGTTGTGTGTGTGTCTGTCTACTCCGATTTAGATTCCTAACTACTCCTACATTTTGCGGTGCAGTTTAACCAAAACCGGGTATCTTATAGTCGTGATTCATATTGAGCCCTTCTGGGTATTAGCGCGCGTCTACGATGAGTCTACGATTTAAAAAAAAATTTACCATCATTTTTTTCATTTTAATGCATTTTTTCGCTATTATATAAGGGAAGTAACTCTCTAAAAATGTCTACGATGAGTCAACGATTAAAAAAAAAAATTACCATCATTTTTTTCCCATTTTTAGTGCATTTTTTTGCTATAACTCTCTAAAAATGCTTATATAGTTATTTCCCTTACAAACCCGAGCAACGCCGGGCGATACTGCTAGTATTGAATAAAATTAACTTTTCTCCTTATTCAGCATTGTTGAAAAGAAAGAAAGAAAGAATAAAATTAAAATAATTTTTTAAAAAATGACAAAAAGTTATGTTATTAAAAAATGAAATAAAATAACTATCAAAAGAAAGCCACCAGAATGCTTAAAATTGAAATTAGAATTTTTACATTTAAACATTTTTCATTTTGATGTGGATTTTAATGATAGCTGTAGTGTGGAAGAATGTTTTTATTTATTCATCAATGCATATTTATTAGTTAGAGAGTTTTGAGACATTTCTTCTTGTAGGTTTAACATTGGGTCACATTTGTGTCTGCACCCCCCCCCACCTCATCCGGTCACCTTTCTTTTCAAACCCAATAAAATTACTGGTATTTATTTTATTTACTACTACCAATACCACCACCTTTCTCAAAGCAAAGAAAATGAATTAGGAACTTATCTAGGTGCAGGCATGGGCGTGTGGTAAGAAGCTTTCTTCCCAACCACATGGTTCTGGGTTCAGTCCCAGTGCACGGCACTTTGGGCAAGTATCTTCTACTATAGCCTCGGGCCAACTAAATCCTTGTGAGAGGATTTGGTAGATGGAAGCTGAAAGAAGCCCGTCGTATATATGTATGTGTGTGTCTTTGTGTCTGTGTTTTCCTCCTCACTGCTTGACAACGGGTGTTGGTGTGTTTATTTCCCCGGAACATTAGTGGTTCAGAAAAAGAGACTGATAGAATAAGTACTAGTCTTCAAAAAACAAAAGATAAATAAATAAAAGTCCTGGGGTGATCTGTTCAGCTAAAACCCCTCAAGGCAGTGCTCCAGCATGGCCACAGTCAAATGATATATATATATATATATATATATATATATATATATATATAGGTGCAGGAGTGGCTGTGTGGTAAGTCGCTTGCTTACCAACCACATAGTTCCAGGTTCAGTCCCACTCCATGGCACCTTGGGCAAGTGTCTTCTACTATAGCCTCAGGCCGACCAAACCTTGTGAGTGAATTTGGTAGATGGAAACTGAAAGAAGCCCAATGTATTTATGTGTGTGTTTGTGTGTCTGTGTTTGTCCCCCCAACATCGCTTGACAACCGATGCTGGTGTGTTTATGTCCCCATAACTTAGCAGTTCAGCAAAAGAGACCGTTAAAATAAGTACTAGGCTTACAAAGAATAAGTCTTGGGGTCGATTTGCTCAACTAAAGGCGGTGCTTCAGCATGGCCACAGTCAAATGACTGAAATAGGTAAAAGTATATATACATATATATATAATTTCAACAATTGAGGGTAAAATTAATTAGTTATTAATCAATTTCACAAGTATTCAGTATGTAAAGGGACCATTTAAGGCGAATTCAAAATATTACATTGTATAAAAGGGCTTAGTAAAATAAATTACTTTGCCACATACTGAACTCATTAGAAATAGCAGCCAAAAAAGATTTTCTAGCCATTTCTAATACTTAAAGAAAATTTCTCTCAGATAGTGTTCACTCAGATAGTGTATTTTGAGTGAACACTATCTGAGAGAAATTTTACATATATATCATCATCATCATCATCATCGTTTAGCGTCCGATGATGATGATGATGATGATATATATGTAAAATTTCTCTCAGATAGTGTTCACTCAAAATACACTATCTGAGTATATATATATATATAAGGTGATAAATAAAAATATATGCATACATACAAACATATATGTACGTACCTACATCTACATGTATATATACATGCATATATAAATAATTATACGTGAGTACAGGACGCGCCCCGCATCATGTTCGTTCCGAGTCGTCGTTTCGGTCCACTTCTTGGTTCCTTTTTTTATTTTATATATATATATATATATCATCATCATCATCATCGTCATCATCGTCGTTTAGCGTCCGTTTTCCATGCTAGCATGGGTTGGACGGTTCTACTGGGGTCTGTGAAGCCAGAAGGCTTCATCAGGCCCAGTCAAATCTGATGATGCCTTCTGGCTTCACAGACCCCAGTAGAACCGTCCAACCCATGCTAATATATATATAGCACTCTTAGACATGCCCATGGTCACTTGGACAGCCTCTGTCACTCACTATGCCGATGATACAAAATTATCATAAGCAATAAAAAGACCAAGATGACGTTGCATGCTTACAGCAGGACCTGAATTCAATATGCAAGTGAACCAAAATAAATAACATGCAGTTTAATGCTGGAAAATTTCAAGCACTGCACTATCAATTCATGAATTCACTATAGCCTGCATATAAAGGACCCAAAGGCACTACAATTCCAGTGTCACAGGCAGTGGTGATCAGTATGTGCAATAATGCATTTTATATGCACATTACCAAGATAGCAGCAAAGTGCAGACAACTGGCAGGATGGATACTGAGGTCCTTGAAGACAAGAGACCAGGAAACTATGTTGACCCTGTGGAGAACCTTTGTTCTCAGGCACCTGGACTACTGCTCCCAGTTATGGTCACCACATAGTGCTAAACTAACAGGCAGTTCAATGTCACTACACTAAAATGATTAAAACAGTGTAGCTGATGAGCTACGGGGATAGGCTGAGAAAATTGCAACTTTACTCCCTGGAGCAAAGGTGTAAGAGATATGCAGTAGTCTACATATGGAAAATGCTAGAGGAGTTAGTACCTAATTTTGGCATTGAGTGTTATAAAAATGCCAGAATTGGCTGCCTTTGTATTGTACCAAAGGTACCAGCCTCTCCATCTAATTTCAGGACCAAGTACTCCAATAGTCTAGGGTTCAAAGCCTACAGAACTGCCATGTCCTGCCACAAAAATTAGGAAATCTGCATAAGGTGGAAGTAGACGTCTTCAAAAAGGAACTAGACATCCTCTTCTCCACAATACTCAAAACGTAAAACCCTTCTCTCCACAATACTGGACCCGACACATGATTCAGATGACAGTAGGTACATATATGTATGTCTGTTCCTTTCTGTTGAAGAGCGTAGGCTTGAAATGTAAAAGAATTTCTCATCTTCCCGAGTGTCAAACTAATACACCTGCTTGTTCTTTATACACATATCTCATCTTTTGTTTTTCTGTAAATTTCAACTATACATATATATATATATAATATATATATATATATATATATATATATATTTATAAATAAGGATAATATCGATATTTAAATATCGATATTATCAAGTGGCCAGCATGGGAAAAATACCATACAAAGGTAATAATTTTTTACAACTAAAAATAAGGGTGTCTGAGAGACACCACCATGCCGAAATAGCCGTCAAATCCCTGACTCTAAAAACCACCTTAAATGTTCATATCGCACCATGAGATAAGACAGAGGGACAAAATAGACCAGCAAAAAATATTACTGAATAATCCAAGATCCTGGATTTCTAGCTTTGCTTTAAATAAGCTTTGCTGTCATCAGTTGAATATATCAGAGCACACACACACACACACACACACACACATATATATATATATATATATATATATAAAGAAGCTTGTGTTTATGTGTGTGTGTGCGCACGTGCGTGTGTGTTTTGTATATATATGTGTGTGTGTCTTCATGTTTGTCCAGTACCGCTTGACAACTGGTGTTGGTGTGTTTACATTCCTGTAACAGCGCTCAGGTAAAGGAGACCAGCAGAATAAGTACTAACGAAATAGGCACTGGGGTTGATTCATTTGACTAAAAATTCTTCAAGGCAGTGCTCCAGCATGGCCGTAGTCTAATGGCTGGAACAAGTAAAAGATAAAAGATATACATGTATATTTGTTATGAATAGGAAGTAGCTAACAGTAAATGAGATACTCGCAACTAAAATGGCATCTTTGCAAATGTCTTTTTGGTTTATATATTTTCCTTACAGTATGAGTTGTTCTTTTGTAGACTTTAGTCATCTCTGCCTGTTTGATAAATGAAAGGAAGACAGTAACATGTATTTTATTATTGCTTAATGTCATATTTATTCTCTCTTCTAATTACGCAATTGGCTTGTTTTAATGTTCTAGAAGTATATTCATATTACAGCTGTGTTGCAGTCATTTCTAGTTGATTTATCTTATTGCAATGAAGTTTCAACTTTTAGTGAGAAATCTGCTTTTAGTATTATATAGCTCATTGCTTGTGCTTGCGTGTGCATGAATGCATATATCGTCATCATCATCATCATTTAACGTCCGCTTTCCATGCTAGCATGGGTTGGACGATTTGACTGAGGTCTGGCGAACCAGATGGTTGCACCAGGCTCCAATCTTGATTTGGCAGAGTTTCTACAGCTGGATGCCCTTCCTAACGCCAACCACTCCGAGAGTGTAGTGGGTGCTTTTACGTGCCACTGGCACGAGGGCCAGTTTTGTGGTACTGGCAACGGCCACACCCAAATGGTGCTTTTTACGTGCCACCTGCACAGGAGCCAGTCCGGTGGCACTGGTGATGTCATCATTGTTTAACGTCCGCGTTCCATGCTAGCATGGGTTGGACGATTTGACTGAGTTCTGGCGAACCAGACTCCAATCTGATTTGGCAGAGTTTCTACAGCTGGATGCCCTTCCTAACGCCAACCTCTCCGAGAGTGTAGTTGGTGCTTTTATGTGCCACCGGCACGAGGGCCAGTTTGGTGGTACTGGCAATGGCCACACCCAAATGGTGCTTTTTACGTGCCACCTGCACAGGAGCCAGTCCAGCAGCACTGGCGGCGACCTCGCTTGAATGTTTCATGTGCCACCAGCACAAGTGCTAGTAAGGCGACGCGGTAATGATCACACTCGAATGGTGTGTATATATATAAAT
>NC_043001.1:125875126-125882626 GCF_006345805.1 Octopus sinensis | reverse complement strand
TCCTTCAAGTGTAACAGGGCTTGTAAGAAAGAGGAAGAATACTGCCTTTCTTCCTCTTTTTATTAATCCTTTAGCATTTAAACTTGCCATATCCACCCAAATATTATTCTATCTGCTTTGCATTCAAACAGGCCAAATCCGGCTTCTCACACATACTCTACAATGTTGTTCTAAAAATAAGCAATTACATCTTCAAAATGTCTAAACTACAATATAAGGCATGATAAATTCAAAACAAGGTGAATGAACAAACATTACATTTGAAAGTGTTATCTTAAAGGGTCAAATTACTAAACAACAAATGAATAAATTAAGGGACCGAATAACAGACCCAGAACAATGTCTGGGTTAGCCCTTGTACACAGGTCAGTGAAAAATATATTCTAAAACTAAAGTCAAGCTCCACTCATTGAGAATATGTTAATATTATTAACGAACATGTAAGACGGTAAACTGGTAGAATCGTTAGCATGCTGGGCGAAATGCTTAGTGGCATTTTGTTTGTCTTTACATTCTGAGTTTGCTTTTCATCGTTTCAGAGTTGATAAAATAAGTACCAGTTAAGCACTGGGGTTAATTTAACCCTTTACTATTCAGATTAATTTATCTAACAAAAAATGTTTATTTATCCACATTTAAAAAAAATAATCCTGTATCTTGTGGCCTCGAGGTTTTGAAGATATGTTTCTTTATTTCTAGAATGGCATTGTAGGGTAGGTGCAAGAGGCTGGATCTGGCCAGTTTGAACATAAAAACAGGGAGAATATTTGGACTGGATATGGCTGGTTTAAATGCTAAGGGGTTAAGTTGATTAATCAACTTAACCCCTCCCCTAAAATTGCTGGCCTTGTGCCAAAATTCGAAACCAATGTTATTGATGAACCTAAGATGCACATTGCTTGAATGTTAATGATGCTTTGTCTCATCAGATCATTAAACATGAAACTGATACAATTACCAGTCTACTTATTTCATGGGGGTCAGCAGAAATGCTTTCATCGGGCATGTAAAAATGTTCATGATATTCTTTGTGAGAACTCCTTGGTTTTGGATGTGTTTATGTTTGTGAAATATGTATTCTATATTTGAAATATGAGTAATGTATTTGAAGCACCTGAACTCATCATGCTTGTATGGGTCAGATGGAATTCATTGAGGCAGATTTTCTACAGCCAAGATGCCCTTCCTGTTACCAACCTTCATCTATGTCCAAACAAATTTTTCCCTATGGCCAGTCATATTTTCACTGAAGAATTGAACGAACAACACCACTTGTATGTCAGGGGTGCTTGTTTACAACTACAGTGCAATGTTAAGACTAACTGACATAAACATACCTTTGCCGCCTACACACACATGCTGAGTTTCTCTCAGTTTCATCTATCAAATTCAGTCAAAGGCTTTGGTGGGATTGCGGCTATAGTGGACATTTGCCCAAGGAGCGATGCAATGGGACTGAATTTGAAACTGTGTAGTTGGGAAGCAAACATAACCACACGACCATGCCTTTAAAACATGCATACTTTGTTTGGAATGGCTGTACCATATTTGAAATATGTATTCTGTATCTGAACTAAATATGCATGCTATATTTGAAATATGCTTAATATATTTGAAAAGAAAAAGACACCTGAAATATAAAGCATATTAGGGCTAGGTGCTGGCATGGCTGTATGGTAAGAAATTTGCTTTCAAGCTATATTGTCTTGGGTTCACTCCTACTGCATGGCACCTGGGGCAAGTCCTTCTACTATGACTCCAAGTCGATCAAAGCCGTGTGAGTTGGCTTGGTAGATGAAAACTGAAAGAATCCCTTCATATACATAAATATACATGTGTGTGTATTATTGTCTCTTTGTCTTGACTTCACGTGATAGTTGTAAATGAATGTTGCCATCATGCAAGCAGTATTTGTAATCTTCCATGAAAACATGTCTTACTTGGACAAAGTTTAGGGTTCACAACAAGAAGGTCACCTGGCTCGAGAAAATCCACCTCCACAAATTCCATCACATCAGACCCTTGCAAGCATGGAAAAGTGAATGTTAAATGATGATGATAATGATAGCAACATCTAAAATATGCGTGCTGTATTTGAAATATGTCATGTGTTCTGTTTGAAATATGTCTGTGTTCTATTTGAAATATATGCCCATGTTCTTTTTGAAATATGCCTGTGTTCTATTTGAAATATGCCCGTGTTGTATTTGAAATATGCCTGTGTTCTATTTGAAGTATGCCTGTATTCTATTTGAAGTATGCCTGCGTTCTATTTGAAATATGTCTGTGTTCTATTTGAAATATATGCCCATGTTCTATTTGAAATATGCCTGTGTTCTATTTGAAATATGCCCGTGTTGTATTTGAAATATGCCTGTGTTTTATTTAAAGTATGCCTGTATTCTATTTGAAGTATGCCTGCGTTCTATTTGAAATATGACTGTGTTCTATTTGAAATATATGCCCGTGTTCTATTTAAAGTATGCCCGTGTTCCATTTGAAATATATGCCCGTGTTCTATTTGAAATATATGCCCGTGTTATATTTGAAATATGTCTGTGTTCTGTTTGAAATATATGTGTGCTTTATTTGAATTATATGCCCGTGTTCTATTTGAAATATGCCTGTGTTCTATTTGAAATATATGCCCATGTTCTATTTGAAATATATGCCTGTGTTCTATTTGAAATATATACCCGTGTTCTATTTGAAATATGCCTGTGTTCTATTTGAAATATGCCTGTGTTCTATTTGAAATATGCCTGTGTTCTATTTGAAATATGCCTGTGTTCTATTTGAAATATACCTGTGTTCTATTTGAAATATGCCCATGTTCTATTTGTAATATGCCCGTGTTCTATTTGAAATATGCCTGTGTTCTGTTTGAAATATGTGTGTGCTTTATTTGACACTAGCAGTATCGCCCGGCGTTGCTCAGGTTTGTAAGGGAAATAACTATAAAGCATTTTTAGAGAGTTATAGCCAAAAAATAGCAAAAAAAATGGGGAAAAAATGATGGTAAATTTTTTTGAGAGTTAAAAAAGGTGGAGTTTCGTTCCCTAGACAGTCTGTGGTTTGTGTTTCTGATTCTCGACCCCATGTCGAATTTATCGATTTTTTTCAGAACTGGGGGAACTTTTCAAAATTTTCGCTGCGTTAGTTTTGAATTATGACATTGGGCTATGTGAGTGTCAAGTTTCATCAGAATCGGTTGAAAGCCGTGGTAGAGAGTGAGGGTACGAGAAAACAGACACACAGAAACACGCACAGACAAACTGCCGTTTATATAGAGAGAGATATGTATCATATATTTTGAATATGTTGTTTGTGGAAGCATATTTATTTTCACTGTAGTCTATATAGTATTGGTTAAAGCAACTCTACAACTTCTGTATCATTATTACAACATTAACTGAACATTGCATTGAATGTGATAAGTATAGTAATTTTAGTCAATTTTCCTCTTTTATACAATATACTTAACTAAAGAAAAAAAGAAGAGAAATGATAGTTTTCTTTGCTGTTTCATTGAGAAGTTGTTAGTGTTAAGTGCATCTTCCATTTACATTGCATTATTACATCAGTACGGTCACCTCTGCTCCATACGCTGGTGGATGCTTTTGATATCCAGTCACCTTGTTAACTCATTTTGGATCAAATCTAATTCCTAGAATTTGAGGAGATTAACAGTAGTGTGCATTAGCGAGAATCAATTTGGTGTATAAAGCTGCAAGTGGCATTATGATGATAGCGTTGTGAAGAAAAGAAATGATGCAAGCTTTCAAGTTGGATCATTATTCATTGTAGTGGGTTGTCATGGGTGCTCGACCAAAGCTCATCAAGTTTACTTACATTTTGCTGTAGGTGCTGTATGGGTGATTGGTTAAGGAATTTTGGGTTCAGTTCCACAGTGAGGCATCTTGAGCAGATGTCATTTTCTATAACCTCAGGTCAACTGATTCCCAGTGAGTGAAATTGGATAGATGGAAACTGTACAAAAGCCTGTCAGGTGGGTTGCACTTGTATTTCAAAGGTGCAACCCTGTCTTGCACTATTTTTTGCTCATTCCTCCTGAGAATTACATTGAGTATACATATGACTTCCATCATTGTATGAGGGATTTTTCTAAAAATTCTGCATCACTTTAACCCCTGGCTCATATGTGAGGCACCTGACCACATGCACATTGCACCTACCTGCACGTGAGGTATCTGCTTGCATGTGAAGCATCTGCTTGCACATGAAGTGTCTGCTTACTTGGTCTTTTGCTATCACTGCTACACTGGCCTGTATTGTTCTGAGCTGAATAAAATTTGTTGAAAAAACCTGCAATAATTATGCACCAGCCCAATATATATATATATATATATATATATATATATATATATATACATACATGCATGCATATGTATGCATGTATTAAATCTACCAACATTATTAAGTAACCCCAAGCCCTAAGAAACAGTTGTTGGACTTGTAATGCCTTTTCCTCTCTAATTCTTTGAGTCTCTTTAATGTAACTTTGCTCTGTTATATATATATATATATATATAAAATTAAAATCAAAATCGCTTACGTTTCTGGTGTGCTAAATTTTCTGGAGAACAACAATTCTTAGTGGTTGAGACCATAGCGGATCTTTTTCTAGCGTAAGGGTTTCCACATAATGGTTCCCTTATATATATATATATATATATATATATATATATATATATATCGGAGTAAACACATAAATGTGAAACAAGGTGGAAAAAAGAGTACTCAATTACCAGTGGTAGAGTAATATGCTTTATTTAAAGCAGCAGAAAATTCAACAAGGAACGTGAAACTCAGAGTAACAGGTTTTGTTGAATTTTCTGCTGCTTTAAATAAAGTATATATATATATATACACACACATATATACTTTGTTTTCATCTGAAAATTTTAAGGCTGCCATCTCTTTTTACACATATACATGTATATTTTGTACATTTAGACCTAACATCTTTATCTGTTTGTTTGAACTTCTCTCTCCCTCCCTCTCTCTCTCTCCCTCCCTCCCTCTCTCTCTATCTCTCTCTCTCTCTATATATATATATATATATACACACACACACACACGCACACTGTGTTTGTGTATCTGTTAACACATTGTCACTAGTGATCTGTATTCCTGCACATTATAGTTATATACATTTGGTTACCCTGGATAATTACCAAGGGTGCTGTGCATCACTGGGTAATAAGATATCAACTGGTGACCCTTGCAGCTAGTAGGTCAGCATCCTAATGGCCTTCAATTGTGACTCTTGTGTTAAATTCATTGAGAAACAAAAGTAATGTTCTGAAGCAATGATATTCA
Source organism: Octopus sinensis (assembly GCF_006345805.1). Classification (NCBI taxonomy): domain Eukaryota; kingdom Metazoa; phylum Mollusca; class Cephalopoda; order Octopoda; family Octopodidae; genus Octopus; species Octopus sinensis. The sequence continues at coordinate 125,877,283 of NC_043001.1, read as the reverse complement.
GTTAAAAAGTACAGGACCTGTCAAATGAAAGCCTACTATTTAATCACTTCCCTTACTTGCTAAGAGGGATTTTACAGCTAACTCAAGTGCACCACTTAAAGAAAGAAAAATGTATTTAAGTTTCACTGCTAATGTCGATTTACTTCTAATAATTTAGTCCACGATGATAAAAAAACAATTGGTGTCTAATTTCAAGTCACTTATGGGAAGACTTGTCTTACTGAGTACGGTTCCATTGACGCAGTCTGCAGAGGATTCATTCACAGTCGGGTGTCACCAAGAAATTTCTTGATGTCGAACTATGTTGCATAAAAACAACTAGAGGTCATCTTACCACTTGGGATTGCCAAATAGCATTTTACTGAATTTGATCTTGGCACTTGAAGTGGATGATTTTCTCAAGAGGCACAGCGCTGTCATCGTCTCTTGCAAACAGTGTTAAAGTAAGATTCTCTCTCTCTCTCTCTCTCTCTCTCTCTCCTCTCTCTCACTCACACACATACACACACACACACACTATGAGTATATGAGGTTAAATTGTTCAACCCTTTAGCATTCAGATTACTCTATACTCTCTTTTACTTGCTTCAGTCATTTGATTGCGGCCATGCTGGAGCACCGCCTTTAGTCGAGCAAATCGACCCCGGACTTATTCTTTGGAAGCCCAGTACTTATTCTATCAGTCTCTTTTGCCGAACCGCTAAGTGACGGGGACGTAAACACACCAGCATCGGTTGTCAAGCAATGCTAGAGGGACAAACACAGACACACAAACATATACATACACATACGTATATATGTATACATATATACGACAGGCTTCTTTCAGTTTCCGTCTACCAAATCCACTTACAAGGCATTGGTCGGCCCGGGGCTATAGCAGAAGACTTTTGCCCAGGATGCCACACAGTGGGACTGAACCCAGAACCATGTGGCTGGTTAGCAAGCTAATTACCACACAGCCACTCCTGCGCCTATCAAATATAATGCTTATCTATTCACATTCTTTTGAATTAATTGTACCTTAGCTCAGCTTTGAAATTTCAACGATGTGTTTGTGTATTTTTAGAATGACACTGTAGGGTAGGTGTGAGATGTTGGATCTCGATGACATGAACATGAAACTGGTAGAATATTTCGGCTGGATATGGCCTGTTTAAATGCTAAAGGGTTAAATCTTGGCTGTGTGTGTGTAGTGAGTGAGAGAGAGAGAGGAAGTTCTGTTTTTGTAACTGCAACTCCTTCTTTAACTCTGACAAACCAGGTCACCTTCATACTTGGACTTGAATTTCTTTGTTATTGAACAACATAGACAAATATAGGCATATCAATTACCATACAACATAAAATTCTTGAGTTATTAAAATTATCTCCACCTAGAGTATAACTCATAATTATCAAGTGACTATTAAGAACAGCAAAGGGTGGGCACATGGTTCAGTAGTTAGAGTGTCAGGCTCACAACCATCAGGTAGTGGGTTCGATTCTCATACTGGACTGTGTGTTGTGTTCTTAAGCAAGACACTTTATTTCATGTTCCTCCAGTTCACTCAGCTGTAGAAATGAGTTGTGACGTCACTGGTGCCAAGCTGTATCGGCCCCTTTGCCTTTCCCTTGGATAACATCGGTGGTATGGAGAGAGAAGGCTTGTATGCATGGGTGACTGCTGGTCTTCCATAAACAACCTTGCCTGGATTGTGCTTTGGATGGTAACTTTCTAGGTGCAATCTCATGGTCATTGATGACCAAAGGGGTTCTTTACCCTTTATTAAGACTAGATCTACTTAAGAAGGGGAGGTAATCTCAAGAATCAAGAATTTCTCCAAAACCGATATGCCATTAAGAAAACACATGTATAACTATATGAAACTAAGGGGTTGGTAGTTACAGCCTTGATGGACACCTATCTGTGTTAAATTCCTTATTGAACTCAATGGTAGCTCTCACCTTGTGTTAATAGCACTACTGTACATGATTTCATGGCTTTCACAAGCTATTCGTCTACACCCACTTTTCTTTGCAGCTACAAGACTAAAAGTTTGGTGTAGATCAGTGGGTCCATGTAAGACTTTTGCGGGGCCCACTCAAGCAAAGTAGTAAATTGGGGATCCACAGTAGTATTTAAAGAATCCATTGTAAAAAAATTTGCTTTAAAAG
>NC_043001.1:125755126-125870126 GCF_006345805.1 Octopus sinensis | reverse complement strand
GTGGCTGTGTGGTAAGTAGCTTGTTTACCAACCACATGGTTCCGGGTTCAGTCTGATTGCGTGGCACATTGGGCAAGTGTCTTCTACTATAGCCTCGGGCCGACCAAAGCCTTGTGAGTGGATTTGGTAGACGGAAACTGAAAGAAGCCCGTCGTAAATATGTATATATATGCGTGTGTGTGTTTGTCCCCCTAGCATTGCTCGACAATCGATGCTGGTGTGTTTATGTCCCCGTTACTTAGCGGTTCGGCAAAAGAGACCGATAGAATAAGTACTGGGCTTACAAAAGAATAAGTCCCGGGGTCGAGTTGCTCGATTAAAGGCGGTGCTCCAGCATGGCCGCAGTCAAATGACAAACAAGTAAAATAGTAAATAGTACTTGCCCAAATCTGTGCATCTGCAAAGTTTAGTAGCTGAAGTTAGTGTTGTTTGTTAATTTTCAAGTCTCACAGAAGGGCATTCTGCTCATGGCCATCCTGTCTTTTTCTTCAAGCATCTATCTATCTCTATATAAACGGCAGTTTGTCTGTGCGTTTTCTGTGTGTCTGTTTTCTCGTACCCTCACTCTCTACCACGGCTTTCAACCGATTCTGATGAAACTTGACACACACATAGCCCAATGTCATAATTCAAAACTAACGCAGCGAAAATTTTGAAAAGTTCCCCCAGTTCTGAAAAAAATCGATAAATTCGACATGGGGTCGAGAATCAGAAACACAAACCACAGACTGTCTAGGGAACGAAACTCCACCTTTTTTAACTCTCAAAAAAAATTTACCATCATTTTTTCCCCCATTTTTTTTGCTATTTTTTGGCTATAACTCTCTAAAAATGCTTTATAGTTATTTCCCTTACAAACCTGAGCAACGCCGGGCGATACTGCTAGTAATATATATAACAATTGCAGCGTGGAAGGTGTTTGTGAGCCATTTAAGAAACACACAAAAGCTGTTCGATTCACTTCAACATTTAAATTTAATTTGTCACAATAATTTTGTCGCTTTAAGACCGCGACCTGTTCACTGACAAAATCCGTGCTGCGAACAGGTCGCGTTCTTAAAGCGACGAAAATATTTTGACAAATTTAATTTAAATGTTGGAGTGAATCTAACGGTTTTTGTGTTTTTCTTAAATGGCTTATAAACACCTTCCATGCTGCAATTGTTTTCGTTCCAGCACACGATCTCAGATCAAGTCACTTGCTATGCAAGTACATCTCCGTAATAATATATCTAGGATTGCATTATCTATTGTGTACTTCCATTCTCAAGGCAGTTATTTGTGTGTGTATGTGTGTGTGTGCATGTGTAATTGGTTGTTGTTTCTAGCAAGGAAAGTGGCTGTAGAGGCTGCCTTATTGACTCTAGTGTAACTGATTTATTTACAGTCGTTCATATATTTTGTTTATATCTTAGTTAGTGACTGATAGTATCATTGGTACAGATATTCACCAGGTCAACATGCACGTGCACACACACACACACACACACAACACACAATGTGTTTATATATATATATATATATATATATATATATATATAAATAAAGTTAATCCAAACAAGAAAGCACAAAAAAACACAACGCAAGGACGTGGAACAAATATAGTATTATTGGACGCTCAGGAAAGAAGGTGGGTTTAACGTTTCGAGCGGAGCTCTTCGTCGGAATATATATATATATATAGACACAAGCCACTTTAATCATGGATAATTTTGTCAACTGGTTTTTGTTATCAAAATTAGCGTGTTCTAAACTTAATATTATCAGTGTGTAAAGCCAAGGGCTAGCAGAATTCTTTTCTACTCTAGGCACAAGGCCCGAAAATTTTGGGGGAGGGGACCAGCCTATTAGATTGAGCCCACTACCAGTATGTTTATTAATTTATCAACCCTGAAAAGATGAAAGGCGAAGTTGACCTCGGTGGAATTTGAACTCAGAATGTAAAAACAAAGGAAATACTGCTAAGCATTTCGCCCAGCGTGCTAACGTTTGAAAGAGCTGGCAGAATTGGCAGAATTGTTAACATTCTGGATGAAGCTCGTAACTGCTGAGTTCAACTTTGCCTTTCATCATTTTGGGTTCGATAAAATAGGTACCAGTTGAGTACTGGGGTTGATGTAATCGACTTACCCTCTCCCAAATTGCTGGCCTTGTACCAAAATTTGAAACTAATATTTCTGATAAATTTTGAAAAGTTATTAAATACTTTTGCATGAAACACACAGAGACACACTGGGCTCTCTATACAGTCTATCTTCTGAATTTGTTTACTAAATATTGGTTGGTCCAGCTCAATATTAGAAGATATTTGCCCGAGGTACCATGCAGTGGAACTGAACTTGCAACACATAGTCATGCCTGTGCTGTCATATAAATATATAGCAAATGAGTAAGTGAACTGCTACACAGCAAAAACATCAATTGTGGAGATACATCAAGTCAAAGAATGTTGGGGAATGTTTTGGTATGGTCTGACAAACCTGCTTGTTTTATACCTGTTTGGAAACAAAAGCTACATTGAACTAATGATGATGAGGTTGCTAGTTGTGAAGATAATGGTGACAATGATAATAATAATGATTTCAATTCATTTCTAGGTAAAATCACAGATAGAAGATCAAGTAAGAAAAATGATTATTTCTTATCGAAAAGATGAAGATTTACAAAATCTAATTGACTGGGTCCAGAGAGGCTGGGTAAGTATTTTGGATCCTGTGTTCAGGATTTCCCTTTGTTTTTATGAATAAACTAGTAGAAACATTCCTGAAGGATTAACGTGATATTGTATTGTATTGATACAGTGCATAAAAAGTGATTCTCCAGTTTAAATTTCCTGTCCATAGAATATGCTTAGTTACTTTTTCAAACTCTGAAAATGGTAGGATCTAAGGATCAAAGTGTAGGACTTAAATAAGCTCTGAGCAGTCCGCAGAAGGTATAAAAAACAACTCTCAGGAACAATAGTGGTTTATTGACATAAAAGGTTATAAATTTTTCCCATATCGCAGGAGTGGCTGTGTGGTAAGTAGCTTGCTAACCAACCACATGGTTCTGGGTTCAGTCCCACTGCGTGGCATCTTGGGCAAGTGTCTTCTGCTATAGCCCCAGGTCGACCAAAGCCTTGTGAGTAGATTTGGTAGACGGAAACTGAAAGAAGCCTGTCGTATATATGTATATATATATATATATGTATGTATGTGAGTATGTTTGTGTGTCTGTGTTTGTCCCCCTAGCATTGCTTGACAACCAATGCTGGTGTGTTTACGTCCCCGTCACTTAGCAGTTCGGCAAAAAGAGACCGATAGAATAAGTACTGGGCTTACAAAGAATAAGTCCCGTGGTTGATTTGCTCAACTAAAGGCGGTGCTCCAGCATGGCCGCAGTCAAATGACTGAAACAAGTAAAAAAAAAAAAAAAAAAAAAAGAATATCAGAGTTTGATAAGCTTAATAAAGTTATTTTATAGTTCACAGTTAACAGCTGGGGTTGCTGTGTATACAAATAAAAATTCAATAAAAAGGTGGGAAGCTGGCAGAAACATTAGCATGCCGGACGAAATGCTTAGCAGTATTTCGTCTGCCATTACGTTCTGAGTTCAAATTCCACTGAGGTCAACTTTGCCTTTCATCCTTTCGGGGTCGATAAATTAGATACCAGTTACACACTGGGGTAGATGTTATCAACTTAATCCTTTTTGTCTGTCCTTGTTTGTTCCCTCTATGTTTAGCCCCTTTTGGGCAATAGAGAAATAACAAATAAAAATCCAAATTTAGGATATGGAGCCAGTAAAATCCAGGCTACATATGTTTCATAGCTAACAGAACGTCAGAAGTAGTAATTACCCAAACAAGTGGTAATCCACTAGCTACTTGTCAGGTGAAAGATACTTTAGTTAAATGAAAGTTACATTGTCGTCAAGAGATTCCATGTTAATTTGCAGAAGGTTTGATTGAAAATGTGTGGAATGTACAGAGTGAAAGAACAAAAGGGAAAACATATTTATGAAGAAATAGCATATGGAAGTGAGTAAATGTCTAAATTTGGTTCCAGGTTCAGTCCCACTGTGTGGCACCTTGGGCAAGTTTCTTCTATTATAACCTCAGGCCAACGAAAGTCTTGTGAGTGGATTTGGTAGACGGAAACTGAAAGAAGCCTATCAATGCCAACACAGGGACACACACTAAAATTTATGTCGGATCTTGTGAATCCAAATTTAAAATTCGCCTGAATCCCCACAGATCTTCTTTCAGGGTCTCGGAGAGGCGCAACGCAACAGCACTCACAGCATACATATGGCGCCTAAAGGATGATCATACGCCCTTTAACATTGGGTGGAAATTACTGGAAACTTGTGGACCCTATTGCAATGGAACTAGACTGTGTAAATTGTGTATGGCAGAAAGATACATTATCCTCATGAACTCACATGAGCCAGGAGGCTACCTGAACTCCAGGATGGAAACTGTGGGGAGTTGTCCACATTTTCACAAATTTTTACTTCAAAATTGGAAAACCTAGCTATCAAGCGAAGGAAGACAACTTGCCCATCCATAATTTTTTAAGAGGAATATTTCTTGAACTATCATGGGTGTTGTTGTGTTTAAAAAAACATACTTTACAGTGAATGGTTATCGTTTAGAGAAACTGAAGAAATGTCTAGTTCACGCTAGATATGAAACCAATGATTTTTTTCTAAACTATTATGTTACACATACAAAAATATATATATGTTTGTGTGTCTGTGTTTGTTCCCTCACCATCGCTTGACAACCAATGTTGGTGTGTTTAAGTCCCTGTAACTTAGCGGTTCGGCAAAGACTGATAGAATAAATACTAGGCTTACAAAGAATAAGTCCTGGGGTAGATTTGTTCGACTAAAAGTGGTGCTCCAGCATTGGCTGCAGTCAAATGACTGAAACAAGTAAAAGAATATATAACCACCTCCCCAAATACTCTGCCCAACACTTAATCAGGCAGGCTTTTTTCCTGTTCTTTTTTCTGTCTTATAAGTTACTTGGCAACCTCAGTGGTGCTTGTGATACAAAAAAAAAAAAAAGCACTCCATACACACTGTAAAGCGGTTTGTGTTAGGAAGGGCATCCAGCTGAAGAAACTATGCCAAAGCTGACCCTGGAACTCAATGCAGTCCTGTGGCTCATCAGATCCTGTCAAACTGTCTAACCCATGCCAGTAAAGAAAACAAACATTGAATGATGGTGGAGGCAAATGGCTGAGTTCCTTTTGTGTGTTGGGCATCACAGAGGCTACGTGGCTGGCTTCCTTTCGAGTGTTGGGCTCCATGGGGGCAAAGTGGTCGAGTTCCTTTTGAGTGTTGGGCCTAACAGAGGCAATGACCAAGACCTGTGGCATTATGTCCTGCTTGAGAAGAATTATCAAGCCAAGCAAAATCGCAGTTGTGGGAGATACCAGTGTCACACAAATGGCACCTGTGCATATAAAATCACCCATTACCTTGTCAGAGTGGTTGGTGTTAGGAAGGTCATCTAGCCATAGAAAGCCATGCCAAATCAGACTGTAGCCTGGCACAGCCTTCAGTGTACCTGCCCAGTCAAACCGTCCAACCCATGCCAGCATGGACAACGGACGTTAAATGATGATGATACACATTTTCTATTTATCAAACTTCATTCAAAAAAGTATTGCTTAGCTTGAGGCTATGATAGATTGACGGTCTTGGGCTGACCAGGGTACCATGCAGTAAGATTTGGACTTGGAGCCACATGGTTACGAAGTGAACTCCTTAACCACATAGCCACGTCTGCTCCCTCACTTAAAAGCTCTTGCATCCACATTAAAAACAATAAACAAGTTAGTGCTAGCCTATTTTTAACGCAAAAGTGAGCATTAAAAAGGCAATTAGAAATAATTAAGCAGTGATGAAAAGACGATATTAGTCAATGACTTTTTATCTGTAGTTAATAGTATTTTAATTATTCTGGCCAGCATGAGGAGCATGTAATTTCTCTGTGATTTATTCTATAAAATGTTAATTTTCACGCCTACTCATACACAGTATTGATACTTCCTTACCCTTGCAGAGTAACACATTGACTTTGTATACTTTTGTTCTTGTTATTGTTTATAATCACTAATTTGCCAATCTGAATCACCATTGCCATGCAACCCATCACTAACTATTGTATATACTAAGTTATAATAATAATAATATAATAATAATAATAATAATAATAATAATAACAACAATAACAACCCTTTCTACTATAGGCACAAGGCCTGAAATTTGGGGAAAGGGACTAGTTGATTACATTGACCCCAGCACTTGACTGGTACTTATTTCATTGACCCCAAAAGGATGAAAGGCAAAGCTGATCTCAGCAGAATTTGACCTCAGGATGTAGCGATGGGTGAAATACCTATTTCTTTACTACCCACAAGGGGCTAAACACAGAGAGGACAAACAAGGACAGACAAACAGATTAAGTCGATTATATCGACCCCAGTGCGTAACTGGTACTTAATTTATCAACCCCGAAAGGATGAAAGGCAAAGTCGACCGTGGTGGAATTTGAACTCAGAACGTAACGGCAGACGAAATATGGCTACGCATTTTGCCTGGTGTGCTAACGTTTCTGCCAGCTCACTACCATTAAGCATTTCATCTAGCATGCTAACGATTCTGGCAGCTCACTGGCTTAATAATAATAAATAATAATGATTTCAAATTTTTTCCACAAAGGCAACAATCTTTGGGGAGGGGGGCCAATCGATTACATTGGCTCCAGTTTTTCACTGGTATTTAATTTATCGACTCCGAAAGGATGAAAGGTAAAGTCAACCTTGGCAGAATTTAAACCCAGGCCATAAAGAGGGACAAAATACTTATTTCTTTATTACCCACAAGGGGCTAAACTTAGAGGGGACAAACAAAGACAGACATAGGTATTAAGTCGATTACATTGACCCCAGTGCAGAACTGGTACTTAATTTATCGACCCCGAAAGGATGAAAGGCAAAGTCAACCTCGGTGGAATTTGAACTCACAACGTAACAGCAGACAAAATACTGCTAAGTGCTTAGCCCGGCGTGCTAACAATTCTGCCAGCTCACCTTTTGAGTGAGAAGGGGTACTTGACCTAAAGAAGATTCTAACTGGGCCCCACTTGCAATTTCATATGCTGTTCATATGCTTGGTATGAGTAGCTCCGGGATGTCATTGTCCTATGGAATACTTTAGCTATTTCATTATCCTAATCCTTATCAAACAGGTATCATGATGGATATATTGGGTTTCATATATTTGTACCCTAGTGCCACTTTGATGACATGCGCTGCTCTCTCATTCAATAATAATATTTTCTACTCAAGGCACAAGGCTTGAAATTTTGTGGAAGGCGGGGTCTAGTCAGTTACATTGATCCCAGTACTCAACTGGTACTTATTTCATTGACTTTGAAAGGATGAATGGCCAAGCAGACTTTGGCAGCATTCGAAATCGGAATGGAAGGTGGATGAAGTGCCACTAAGTATTTTGTCCAATGTGCTAACAATTCTGCCAGTTTGCTGCCTTAATAATAATAATTATATGATAATGAGCTTACTGTAATGCTCTAGTCAAATACACTATAACTTTTCAGTAGAAGAATAAAAGAGGGTACAGAAAGCAATAAGTCAAGTAAAGAAAACAATGATAACCAAAAGTGTAGGCACATTCATCATCATCATCATCATCGTTTAGTGTCCGCTTTCCATGCTAGCATGGGTTGGACAATTCAACTGGGGTCTGGGTAGCCAGAAGGCTGCACCAGGCCCAGTCTGATCTGGCAATGTTTCTACGGCTGGATGCCCTTCCTAACGCCAACCACTCCGTGAGTGTAGTGGGTGCTTTTTACGTGCCACCAGCACAGGTGCCAGACGAGGCTGGCAAACGTCCACGATCGGATGGTGCTTTTTACGTGCTACCAGCACGGGGGCCAGGCGAGGCTGGCAACGGCCACGATCGGATGGTGCTTTTTACGTGCCACCGGCACAAGGCCAGTGAGGGCGGCGCTGGCAACAGCCACGTTCGGATGGTTCTCTTACGTTCCACCGGCACTGGTATCACAGCTGCAATTTCCATTGATGTTGATCGATTGAATAAAATGTAAAACAACAGACATGTGAACTGTGAAAGAGCCATAATGAGGGAAAAGTACAGAAAATAGTGTTGGTGGATTTCAAGAAGCATGGAAATTTTAAGGATGTTGTGTCTTGCCAGCTTGACAGGAGTAGTTTATTCCATGCTGATCATTAGAAAATGTTTCTGTAAGTTATGTTTTTTGATTTTACAATCGTGTTCGTCGATGGTGGGGATATTAAATTCAAAAGAGGTGGCCAAAGTTATCGTTGGAAATATAATAATAATAATATAATAATAATGAAATTATTGTATACAGTGCTCAGGTGCACCACAACTTGTCAGAAAGTGCATATAAAGTACATGCAGTAATGTAGAAATGTCTGGAAAGCGAACAATGTATGAGTCAGATACATGCTTGTGTGTGTATGGAGAGGAGAAAATCAAGTGTAGTGTTGGCGAATCTCAGAAAGCATGGAAGTTTTGAAGGATGCAGTGCTCCGACAACTAACAACTGATGCCGGCAGTTTGTTCCATGCTTCAGCAACTCTCAGTGTGAAAAAATGTTTCCTGAAGTTATGGGAGCTGTGCTGTTTTCTTACTTTGTAAATATGTCCACGGGTGTTAGATGGGTGGAGTTTGAAAAGGTGTTCAGAGTTATTGTTTGTACGATGATTGATAATTTTATGGGTGTCTGCCAAGTCAGCTGCCAAACGTCGGAGTTTTAATGTGTCCATGCCCAGGGAAGTAAGGCGTACAGGATATGGCAAATGCCTGATGGAGGGTATTCTTTTGGAGGGTAATCTTGTGAGCTTCTACTAAGTTAGCTTGGTAGTCGTTAATGCTTTAGCATGTCATCAATGTCCAGAGAAGCAAGACATTCAGGATATGGCAAGTGACTGACAGCTTCCAGTAGATCAAAATTTTGGTCAAGCTAGGGGTTACAAACTGGTTAGAGGCACACGGTAAGTGTGGACATAATGTAGTATAAGTGAATTCATTCAAATTTACAATTATTTTGACAAAGTGACAGTACTTAATATAATTTTTACCACATGGCCACAGCTCGTGAGCTGAAACTAGATAAAATCTAAAATCTAAAATATCTAACTATACTCCCCCTTAAATGGTTTTATACACTATGATTGTTAGTGAATGAAATGTTTATGGGTTCTGGATACTATAACCCTTGGTCAACACATGCCTTGTGAGTGGAATTGGTAGGTGGAAACTGCAAGGGAATGTACCTTATATACTCTTTACTCTTTACTCTCTTACTTGTTTCAGTCATTTGACTGTGGCCATGCTGGAGCACCGCCTTTAATTGAGCAACTCGACCCCGGGACTTATTCTTTTGTAAGCCCAGTACTTATTCTATCAGTCTCTTTTGCCGAACCGCTAAGTAACGGGGACATAAACACACCAGCATCGGTTGTCAAGCAATGCTAGAGGGACAAACACAGACACACAAACACACACACACACACATATATATATACATATATACGACGGGCTTCTTTCAGTTTCCGTCTACCAAATCCACTCACAAGGCTTTGGTCGGCCCGAGGCTATAGTAGAAGACATTTGCCCAAGGTGCCATGCAGTGGGACTGAACCCGGAACCATGTGGTTGGTAAACAAGCTACTTACCACACAGCCACTCCTGCGCCTATGGGAGTTCTTAGGTTTGCCATCAGCCTTGGGACCCATAAGGTCAAAGCTTAACCTGGTTCCCATGGTGTGTAAGTGATTGAGATTGCAATACTTCTCCCTGAACGCAATGCCAGTCCATTGATTGCAGGGTTAATTTGCTAGCTATTTTCAGCTGAATGGACTGGGGCAACAGGAAATGGAGTGTCTTTTGCTCAAGAACACAACACAACATCCGGCATGGGAATTAAAACCACAATCTTACAATCATGAATGCAATGCCCTAATGACCAGGCCACACACCTTCATACATGTATGTGTATATGTCAATTCAGCATGCTGCCATTAACACCTTCTAAGTGAAAGGCAGTAACATTTACTTTTGCAAGTGAGAAAAATACTCTATCATTCAGCGGTCATGTCACAACTAGTGGGATTGAAAAAAGTACCTTACTTCAAAAACCTTGTTAGGGTTGTGACGTATATTTGCCATTTAAATATGGCTAACCCCTAAGGGTGGATGCTACTGTAGTTTGTAGCCCCAGGAGGACACCTCCTCCAGCCGTGGAGGAGGTGTCCTCCTGGGGCTACAAACTACAGTAGCATCCACCCTTGGGGGTTAGCCATATTTAAATGGCAAATATTCCTAGCTGTGGAGGAGGTGTCCTCCTGGGGCTACAAACTACAGTAGCATCCACCCTTAGGGGTTAGCCATATTTAAATGGCAAATATTCCTAGCTGTGGAGGAGGTGTCCTCCTGAGGCTGCAAACTACAGTAGCATCCACCCTTAGGAGTTAGCCATATTTAAATGGCAAATATACATCACGATGTGTTGTAGCTACTGTTTATAACTTGCTTAGGGTTGGCAACAGGAAAAGCACACAGCCATAAAAAAATCCATCTTAATAAAGTTTCATCTCATCCATGCCAGCACGGGGTAACAATTGGGCATAAAAAAATTGACCCCTTGTTCTCCTCCACCACCACAGATTCTCAGATTGAGAACAATAGTTTAAACTGTGTTGTAAGGTACTTCAGTTTGTACTACAATTTTATTTGCAGCTTTGTTTTATTTTTCTCTTTTTGTCTTTCTAACTTATCCATTACAATTTATCATTTCAGCTACAATGCTGTGGAGTTGAGACATATAAGGATTGGGAACTTAACATGTATTTCAATTGTTCTTCACCTGGCAGAGAAGCTTGTGGAGTTCCTTTTTCTTGCTGTAAACCCACAGAGGTAGGTCAGAGGAAGCTTTACTTTGTGTGTGTGTGTATGTAGCAGTTTCTGATTTTGGCACAAGGCCACGCATTTATCAGAAATGTATATAATCATTTGATTGAACCCCTTTATTTTTATGAATCTGCGAAAGAAGGGAGTTATCCTTGAGACTAAGGACCTGTTTCAAATGCTTAGACTCTCTTCTAATGACACTCTCAGAGCCAGGTGATTTTAATGCAAAATATAAAGGAATTTAAATGAATACCTCAAGGCATTAAGTCTGCCACTCCACTAGCCCCATATAGTGTGACAAATAAGTGTGTATGTGGATACAAATCAGCAAGAATTGATTGAGTAAAGGATTTTATACAAATGCTGAATCTAATGTTTATTATAATTTTGACTGTGGCTTCAAATGGATATGCAGCTTATCAAAACAAACTGATGAAAATTGGCATTAGTAGAAAATTTGCCTCAATAAACTCCATCTGGCCTGTGCAAGCATGGAAAATGGTCATTAAAATGACAGTTGATACATATATATATATTGTCAGTAAGTCATAAGTCCAAAAGAGAAGTATGCTAAGTTAGAGAGCAGGTGAGTATTTAGATAAAGATAGTTATGACTGGTTTATGGAGTAACCTCATAAACTGGTTTATGAGATTAACCCCATAAACCAGCCATAACTAATATATATATATACTAGCAGTATCGCCCGGCGTTGCTCGGGTTTGTAAGGGAAATAACTATATAAGCATTTTTAGAGTTATAGCCAAAAGATGCATTAAAAATGGAAAAAAAATGATGGTAAATTTTTTTTTTTAAATCGTTGACTCATCGTAGACATTTTTAGAAAGTTACTTCCCTTATATAATAGCGAAAAAATGCATTAAAATGGAAAAAAATGATGGTAATTTTTTTTTTAAATCATAGACTCATCGTAGATGCGCGCTAATACCCAGAAGGGCTCGATATGAATCACAACTATAAGATACCCAGTTTTGGTTAAACTGCACCGCAAAATGTGGGAGTAGTTAGGAATCTAAATCATAGGAGACAGACACACAACCTTACTTTTATATATAAAGATATATATATATATATATATATATATATATATATCATGTAGCAGATTAAAGTTTCTGTTTTTTCTGTCATTTTGGGCAATAAACCATTAGTATTGGGATTAATCCATTGTTTCAAATATGTTTTTCACTCTGGTCTAGTGTGCTGTCAACTTTATCATTGTTTGCTGTTGTTTAGCCACAGCTCAGCTCTGATGGAGTAGATATCTGACCATTAATAATACTAGGTTGTGATTTCAGAGAAATTTAACTACTATTTTTAGAAGTTTAACCCTTTTGATATCAACCCGGCTGAAACCGGCTCTGGCTCTCTAGTACAAATGTCTTGTTTTCATAAGTTCTGAATGAAAATCTTCCACCAAACCTTTGTCACAATTTATGTTCCTAACACTAGCTGAATGACAACTTAGTTATTTTAATAATTTCTTTGTTATATTTAAAGTAATTGAAAGAAACACAGAGCATCTCAAAATAAATATGGTAATGAAAGGGTTAAGGAAGTATAGAGGTTTCTTCATTGGTTCAAGTGGTAAATTTCCTCTTTTGTAAGGCATAAATGTGTTGCAAATAATTCATCCAAGTAGTCTGGTATCATGGTGCCAGCAAAGTGAATTGAATGAGGCATGCAAAATAAAACCCATGTAGACACTGGGTTTGAACTTAAGAACTTTGAGCTGCTACTCCAATACCATATATACCTGGATGGAGGCGCAATGGCCCAGTGGTTAGGGCAGCGGAATCGCGGTCGTAGGATCGCGGTTTCGATTCCCAGACCGGGCGTTGTGAGTGTTTATTGAGCGAAAACACCTAAAGCTCCACGAGGCTCCGGCAGGGATGGTGGTGATCCCTGCTGTACTCTTTCACCACAACTTTCTCTCACTCTTACTTCCTGTTTCTGTTGTACCTGTATTTCAAAGGGCCGGCCTTGTCACTCTCTGTGTCACGCTGAATATCCCCGAGAACTACATTAAGGGTACACGTGTCTGTGGAGTGCTCAGCCACTTACACGTTAATTTCACGAGCAGGCTGTTCCGTTGATCGGATCAACCGGAACCCTCGTCGTCGTAACCGACGGAGTGCTTCCATACCTGGATACATTGTAGTGGTGTACATTCTTATAAAATTTGTGTGCCAATCCTATATATATCCTATTTACAACATCTTAAAAGTTAATCTAGATTGTTATCAGTAAATGTGAAAATTGAATTAATTTCACCTTGAAATGAACATTCCATTCCCCAATGTACTTTTTCTTTCCTTTTCTTTCTGTTTTTATTTTATAATACCTTTCTCTTTACTCTTTACTCTTTTACTTGTTTCAGTCATTTGACTGCGGCCATGCTGGAGCACCGCCTTTAGTCGAGCAAATCGACACCGGGACTTATTCTTTGTAAGCCCAGTACTTATTCTATCGGTCTCTTTTGCCGAACCGCTAAGTGACGGGAACATAAACACACCAGCATCGGTTGTCAAGCAATGCTAGGGGGACAAACACAGACACACACACACACACACACATATATATATATATACATAAAAACGACGGCCTTCTTTCAGTTTCCATCTACCAAATCCACTCACAAGGCATTGGTCGGCCCGGGGCTATAGCAGAAGACACTTGCCCAAGGTGCCACGCAGTGGGACTGAACCCGGAACCATGTGGTTGGCTAGCAAGCTACTTACCACACAGCCACTCCTGCGCCTTAAATACATAAAATATCAAATATATTCAATTTATAGTTTAAAAACACAGAGCAAACACATAGGCGTGGCAGTATTTACATCAGCTTTCCCAATCTCACTGGATTTGTGAATGCACTGCTTTTTTCTTCTCTCTAAATGGTAATAATAAAAAAACAAAGAAAAATCCTACCTAAACCTGACCTTTTTCTATCAACCTGCCACAAAAATGCTTTGCTTGTCTGTGAGACTTAATATTTTCAGACCAATCCTAATTACTTCTTTCCAGATTTTTCTTAGTTGGTGCACTTCTGCAGCATGTAATTTCTGACACTAACTTATGATATTTCTTCATCCTGTACAACACCCATCTGCATTGTGTCTCCAATCTGATGCAGTAATCTCTTTGGTATACTTGGTCAATGTCTTAAATTGCCTACCATTTTCTCTGGTTGCTTTTTCTTTCATTAAAACTTCACATCCAACACAGCTTTCTGTTGAAATACACTGCTTTTTATTTGAATTAATTTTGAAAATTATGAAGAGTTTAGTAATATAACTGTCATTAATCGAAATCGATCAACATCAATGGAATTTGTAGTTTGTGGTACCAGTGCCGGTGACACATAAGAGAACCATCCGAACATGGCCGTAGTCAGCACTGCATCGACTGGCCTCCGTGCTGGTGGCACGTAACAAACACCATCCGATTGTGGCCGTGCCAGCCTCGCCTGCCCTCCGTGCCGGTGACATGTAAAAAGCACCATCCGAGCGTGGCCATTCGCCAGCCTCGTCTGGCACCTGTGTCGGTGACACATAAAAAGCACCCACTACACTCATGGAGTGGTTGGCGTTAGGAAGGGCATCCAGCTGTAGAAACACCGCCAGACCTGACTGGCCTGGTGCAGCCTTCGGGCTTCCCAGACCCCAGTTGAACCGTCCAACCCATGCTAGCATGGAAAGCGGACGCTAAACGATGAGGATGATGATGTTTGGAACATAAATTAGCAAGAAATTTTGATGGAACATTTTAATTTAACCCTTTTATTACATATTTCTGTTAAAAGACACTGCTGACACATTCCTTCATACCCAGCAAAATAAGCTGTGAGTTTTCATATAATAATAATAATAATAACAAAAAAATAATAATAGCTAACAAGGAATATATTCATAGACACAATGGAGTTGCGAGATCCAGGCTAATCGACCAGACAGTCATTAAAGACGGAAGAAAATACTTGTAGACTGAGTGTCCCCAGTGATAAAAATATATCTATAAAGGAATTTGAGAAATTAAGAAATATAAGGACCTGGAATTGTTAAAATACACTGCTGCTGTTTCAGTTAATATTGCAAATAATGAAAGAAGAATTTAGTGGAATAACTGTCACTATTAAACAAATGTTTGGAACATAATCTTTATATATAAAACTAAAGTTGTGTGTGTGTGTGTCTGTCTACTCCGATTTAGATTCCTAACTACTCCCACATTTTGCGGTGTAGTTTAACCAAAAGCGGGTATCTTATAGTCGTGATTCATATCGAGCCCTTCTGGGTATTAGCGCACGTCTACGATGAGTCTACGATTTAAAAAAAAAATTTACCATAATTTTTCCGCATTTTTAATGTAACTCTCTAAAAATGCTTATATACTTATTTCCCTTACAAACCCGAGCAACGCCGGGCGATACTGCTAGTTTAACATAGAATTCTGATGGACAGTTCTAATTTAGACAACTTTAAAACAAAGTTTGTATCCTAGCACGAAGGGTGGTCTTGTGGCTTGGTAGCAAAAGGTTTTAATGTCATTCTTTAATGCTACAAGTTTATCTTCACTCGTTACCTGTTTCACTGCCATATAATGTATTTCTTATATAAATGATCAAGCATACTTCAGTTAATTAATGTTTAACTACTTCATTCTGTCTCTTCAGTCAGTGATAATTAACAAGCAATGTGGTTATGATATGATGAAAACAGAACATGTAAGTATTTTTCCTTTGTTTTTGATTTCATATACTAGCTTTGCAGTTAAATTAGAGGTAATTTGGCCAGTGCTGTAGAACGTAAATAAAGTTTACCCCCAAAAGCAGCCATTTCACTTTAAATGCATTAACTTCCTTGAGTAAGGCCCGAAGAGAAAATTCACCTAATTGAAGTCAATAGGGTTAATTAGTCATTGATTTAGAATATTTCAACTGAAAATATCATCATTATAGCCACCACCATCACAACCACTTTTACTCGTATGTGAAATAAATACTGTATTTTCTTGTAGTTCTTGAAATAAGTATTGTTAGAAGAAGCTTGGTTAGGAGAAAGTGGTGGTGGTGGTGGGGGGGTATTTTCTGTATCCATCTCTCTGTTGACTAAGGCAAGTAGAGTTATATCCCTTGTTTAAGAAAAAAAACCTTGCTAAAACATTTCAATAGTTCTTGGTCAATAGTGGAGTGCAGTGCCAGATCATGTTGTTCAACTGATTGACTATAATCTTTGTTGTAGCTGTACAATAAATAAATTAAATATGTCAAAAAAATAAAATACAAAACAAAATACAAGCACAATGTGAATTCAGAGCAAAATTGTTTCCTTTTAACTTCATAAGCTTCAAACTCCATCTATATATACAGGGTGCGATGGGTAAATTGTCACCATTTTATATTTTCAATTTTGCTCATGTGCATTGTTTGTTTTTGATTTTGCCAACTACACAGTATAGTAGGGTCAGTTGGGCACCTTCTGTGAGAAAAACAGCACCATGATGCAGAATCACTCTGTCAGAAATTTGGAAATGACATGCTGTACTGCTTGTCATTCATATCGGAAGCTCCATTATGAACAGATGGTGAACACACAGAACCACTGTGTACCAAGAGTGATAAAAATCAAACACTAGTGATGGCAACATTTTGCCTCCATTCATCTTCCCACATGGCCTCAGACTCAACATGGAGGCCTACATCAAGTGCCTGGAGGAGATAATGCTGCCCGTGGTCCAGAGGGTGGCTGCTGGAAGACTCCAGTGTCTTGCAATAGGACTCTACACCATGCCCCACAAGCAGGAGAACCCAGTCATGGCCATCAGACAATTTCTATGACCACATCACCCCTAACGTCTGGCCACCTAACTCCCCAGATTATTATGCTGTGTGAAAGACCAATAAAACCCCTTCTAACACCAAAGATGAACAGAAAGCATGGATTATGGCAGCATTCACCAGCTTAACCCTTTAGTGTTTGCATTATTCTGCCAAAATTAATCCTTTTTTATCCACATTGCCTTTAACTAATCAGGCATTAATCTTGGTGCTATGAGATTTTGATGAGGTAGTTGTTAATTTTCAAAACGATATTGTAGGGTTGGTGTGAGAGACCAGATCTGGCCAGTCCGAGCATAAAACAGGCAGAATACTTTTGGCCGGATATGGCCAGTTTAAATGCTAAAGGGTTAAACAAGAAGACTGTCCAGAAGAGTTGCAGGAGATTCCAAAGTGTTCGGAGGCTGTGGTTGAAGCCAATGGCAATTTTATTGAATAAATTTACTCTTTAGTATTTCAAGATATTTTTTATGTAATTTTGGTAAACATATCTGTTAAAATGATATGTCAATGTTATTTTCATTTTTGCGTAATTTAAACAATATATTCATTACACCCTGTATATATATATGTGTGTGTGTGTGTTATTAAAGTTCTTTAGATAGAATTGGTAAGCTGGTGATAGGAGTCTGTATTGTTAGCATGTACATGAAAATAGAAGCAGTATTCATTGCTCTGTTTTTCACTCCAAAGCACAGAAACATACACTGCTTTTGTATTTGGTTCTAGTCTCTGATTTCTTCTAATTGAAGACTGTGACATTACTTCATTGTGTTGAATATAAACTGAAGAAATTTCTATAATGACTCTATGTAGTCATATAAGGTGCATGCTGCATTCCCTCATATTTTCTCCATTTCTTTCCCTCAAAAGTTTTCTCTCAAAGCACTACTTCAGGTAATGGATTTAGTAATAGTGAAGCAAATTGATCTCAGTACATAGCTGATATTTATCTTTTAGAGAGTGTGGCAGCTTGGGCAAGTGTATTCTGATACCAATGCCTTGTGAGTGCAATTCTATTGGTGGCAAAACATCTTTGGCCAAGGGGAAAATATTGCCTTGTTTGGTAACAAGAAGAGCATTCCGCTATTGAAAACCTGCCTCAGTAAACTCTGTCTAACCCATGTAAGCATGGAAAAGTGGACGTTAAAATGATGATGAGATGGTTTAGCTGAAGATAATGTTGTTTGTTGGCATTCCTTGTCAAAACAAAAAAACAATATTCTAGCTCTGTGCTTTTTAAAGTAAGTGGGGCAAGTGTCTTCTGCTATAGCCCCGGGCCGACCAATGCCTTGTGAGTGGATTTGGTAGACGGAAACTGAAAGAAGCCTGTCGTATATATGTATATATATATATATGTGTGTGTGTGTGTGTGTGTGTGTGTGTGTGTATGTCTGTGTTTGTCCCCCTAGCATTGCTTGACAACCGATGCTGGTGTGTTTCCATCCCCGTCACTTAGCGGTTCGGCAAAAAGAGACCGATAGAATAAGTACTGGGCTTACAAAGAATAAGTCCCGGTGTCGATTTGCTCGACTAAAGGTGGTGCTCCAGCATGGCTGCAGTCAAATGACTGAAACAAGTAAAAGAGTATACCTGAAAAATAGGTAAATGTTAGTGATAGGAAGAGTGTCTGGCCAGTATAGAAAAACCGATGTAAGACAAACAAATGTGTGTATATGTCACTGCATGTCTTTGCATTGATACCACTTGCACAGTGATGTCATTGTTTGTGTCTAATTTAAACAAAAAAAGTCCTGGCAGCTCAAGGGGTTCAATATATGAATACATGGAATAAAATACTTAGCTTAGAAATAAATGGTTAGCGTAAGGAAGTGCACCATGCTAATAGATATTGTCTCAAGCAGTCTCATCTAGCCCATGCTTGCAAGGAAAAAGCAGAAGTAAAAACCACGATGATGATGATGCATCTGAGACGATTATTTGCCGACTTACAGTCACAGTTTTTAGATTCTAGGGTGGGATTTGAGGGAGATTTGGCCGTTATTTCTTGCAAGTCCAGTAACCATGTAAACATTCTCTCATTAATTTGTGTTACAGAGGTGATGCTGATAAACAGAACAGCAACTCCAGAAGAACGGAAACTATTGTTGTAGTAGAGTTAAAGAGTGGACACAATTCAGCCGAGATTGTTAATAATTTTGTATCCATTTTGCTTTGCCTGTTTAATTTTTATGTTTTTCCATTTTTTTGTAGGAGATTGATAAAGATCGAATAATTTGGACTTTGGGTTGTATCCCAGCTGGTGAACAATGGTTAGAAGCTAACCTCATTCCTGTAGCAGGAGTACTTGTAGGCATTGCATTATTACAGGTAAAGGAGAAAGTTTTTCAACTTCATCAAACAATTGATTTATGGTGTTCATCTAGTTTTTGGTACTCTTTCAGTTAAATTACTCATTCATTTTTTGTTACTTATTCAATTCAGTTACTCAGTTTTGGTATTCTCCCACTTTGATTACTCCTTCAGTTTGCTTATCCAGCCAGTTTATTACCTGGTTTTTGTCACACACCCCAGTTTGAGTATGTATCTGGTTTGGGTATTCACTCAGTTTTGGTACTCGTTCCTTCCTCATATCTCTTATTACTGTTTCTTATGATGATAACATTAAGATATTGGTTAATTAGTTAGATACCCAATCAGCTTCTGAAGTTAGCAGTAGTATTAATGGTGTTCATTGAAGTCTAGTCAATCAATAATAAGAAGCAACTGTTACTCTCTTACTAAATTCACCTTGTCTGACCTCACTGTGGACATTATCACCAGCATCTATAGGTGTGCAATAATAGACTGGGTAGTAGAGAGTGCAGCGCACTGTCATCCTGCATCTCATATCATTCATCACTATTTCTTAGTGTGTAGTTATCATCCTACTCAGTAGAGGAATAATATATCTAGAAGAACAAGTCTGTAAGATTGGCTTAGTTATTTGTCTGATTACCTTTGCATATAGGCGCAGGAGTGGCTGTGTGGTAAGTAGCTTGCTAACCAACCACACAGTTCCGGGTTCAGTCCCACTGCATGGCATCTTGGGCAAGTGTCTTCTGCTATAGCCCCGGGCCGACCAATGCCTTGTGAGTGGATTTGGTAGACGGAAACTGAAAGAAGCCTGTCGTATATATGTATATATATATATGCGTACATGTGTGTGTATGTCTGTGTTTGTCCCCCTAGCATTGCTTGACAACCGATGCTGGTGTGTTTACGTCCCCGTCACTTAGCGGTTTGGCAAAAGAGACCGATAGAATAAGTACTGGGCTTACAAAGAATAAGTCCCGGGGTCGATTTGCTCAACTAAAAAGGCGGTGCTGCAGCATGGCCGCAGTCAAATGACTGAAACAAGTAAAAGAAAAGAATAAAGAAAAGAATATGCTATCCGTTTCGTCAATCAGAAATATATCTACAGCAAGTCATCTTGTTAGTGTTCGTTTTCGAAAACGAGGCAATTTCTACTCTTCTCCTCTGGAAGCCATCTACTCACAATACCAGAGGGCGCACACTCTCCTACCCTGATCTAATCTCCAGGGATACAGGCATCCAGCAACAGGACCTCCATAATGCTATGATGGACCGTGAAGTCTGGCGTAGCATGGTAAATTCCATTGTCTCGACCACGGTCGAACAATGATGATGATATTGGTGTTCTCTCTCTCTCTCCCCTATATTTCTACAGCTGTATTTGAATGAATATGTGTATGACCACCACCATGTGATAGACCAGGCTATCAAATGTTACACATTGCTTGTCACAATGCAATTTTGCATTGTTTTAGCCTTCAAATGGTGCTACTCTGCTGGCTAGGCAAGCAGGTCAACATTCCCCTCTGATCAAAAGAAGGACTGGAGCTACTTGAAATGAAGTGTTTTGCTCAAGAACACAACTTGGTGCCTGGTCAAGGAATCAAACCAATGATCTAGCAATCTGGAAACCTGTATTTGCTTGTTCTATTGTGCACCTTAACCCTTTAAAATTCAGATTACTCAATCAAATGTATTGCTTTTTTATTCACCTTGTTTTGACTTAATCAGGTATTATCTCGTAGCTTCAAGATTTCAGTGATGTGTTTGTTTATCTCTAGAATTACATTGTAGAGTAGGTGTGAGAGGCTGGATCTGGCCAGTTTCAATATAAAACAGGTAGAAATATTTGAGCCAGATATGACTGGTTTAAATGTTAAAAGGTTAACTGCAACATAAAATATCTGGCAATTGAACTTGCTGGCAATAGCAGAAGACACCTGCCCAAGGTGCCACGCAGTGGGACTTGAACCCGGAACCATGTGGTTGGTAAGCAAGCTACTTACCACACAGCCACTCCTGCACCTCATGTTTATTTCACTCTAACAAATCCTTGTGTTCATCACCATCATCATTTAACATCTGTTTTTCCATACTGGCATGGGTTGGACAGTTAGGTTAGAGCTGGAGGGTTGCACTAGGTTCTTCCAGTCATTTGTTTTGGTTTGGTTTCTATGGCTGGATGCCCTTCCTAACACCAACCACTTTACAAGATGTACTGGATGCTTTTTTATGTGGCACCAGCAGATCATTGAGCTTATTGGAGTTATCTTTTGTTTTAGACACCCACCTTTAGAAGGAGTTTTTTTATCTACAAATTGTAAGGATAATCTCAAATTCAGTTTGTCATCTATACAAAATGGCTACATCTCTTTGTCTCTTTACACTTTTTTTTTTGTATGCTTATAGACAACACCATTTCTTTTAAAAGTATTGTGAGCACCCTATTTGTGATGCTTCTCTCATTTGAAAGAATCTCAGGTTTTGGAGTTTTACAGGTAAAAAATTATCAGCTGTATTAACCTTTTAACATTCAAATTATTTTACGGAGATGTACTTGCATAGCAAGTGATTTGATCTGAGATCGTGTGCTGAAACGAAAACAATTGCAGCGTGGAAGGTGTTTGTAAGCCATTTAAGAAACACATAAAAGCCGTTCGATTCACTTCAACATTTAAGTTTAATTTGTCAAAATATTTTCGTTGCTAAAATCCGCAACCTGTTCACTGACAAAAATCCGTGCTGCATGGCTTACAAACACCTTCCACGCTGCAATTGTATTCAAATTATTCCTTCAATGTAATGCTTATTTACTCATATTGTTTTGAATTAATCATGCATTACCTCATAGCTTGGAGAATTTGACAATGTGATTGTTTATTTTTACAATGACAAAGTAGAGGGTAAGTGTAAGAGGTCAAATCCGGCTGGTTTGAACATAAAAAGGAAAAATATTTGTGCCTGATGTGGCTGGTTAAATACTAAAGGGTTAAGTTCCAAATTCTATTCTATTCTCAGTTTCCTATAATTTTCTTGAAATTGTAATTATTATCTCTCATGTCTAATTTTTCCATTTTCTTTTTTAGATTCTTGGTATTTGTTTTGCACAGAACTTACGAAGTGATATCCAAGCACAACGAACATTATGGTACTATACCTTCTGAGTAATGTTGACTTACAGCTCTTAGTTGTCTGTTCCTCAAAAATGTAAGAACCTCTGTGAGAATAATTGGTATGAGTGTGTTGATATCTCTAGGAAAGTTAATCTGCTCTGTTTCACATGCATACGACTACACACACACACACATGCCTGTGAGTATGTGTGTGAATGCTGATGTGAATGTAGACATTCCAAAATTTTACTTGTCACTGATTCAGTTAAGCATTGATCAGATGATTATGTTTCTTGTTCACATTGCAACTGGCTGCTTTGTGCTTCAGAAGGCCATCAGAATAAAAGACCCATCCTTTTTTTTTTTTTTTTGTAACACATGCAAGGTCCCTATACAAGCATTCAAAAATGGACATTAACCCTTTCGTTACTGTATTTATTTTGAGGTGCTCTGTGTTTCTTCCAATTATTTTAAATATAACAAAGAATTTAGTAAAATAACATCATTATCATTGAGCTAGTGTTAGGAACATAAATTGTGACCAAAATTTGGTGGAAGATTTGAATTCAAAACTTATGAAAACAAGACATTTATACTAAAGAGCCACAGCCGGTTTCAGCCGGGTTGGTAACGAAAGGGTTAAACAAAATACTTCTATTTATTAAATGTAAGGGTTTTTTTTTTAATATTTCATAGCTTTTTAGAGGTTCAAAGCCAGTGATTGATTTGATGACAAGGAAAATGACATCTGTGTCACTGCTTGTAGCTTGTAGCTGAGTGTAGCACAAACAAGTGCAGGTGTGGCTGTGTGGCAAGAAGCTTGCTTCCCAACTACATGGTTGCGGGTTCAGTCCCACTGTGTGGTACCTTGGGTATGTGTCTTCTACTATAGTCTTGGGCCAATCAAAGCCTTGTAAGTTGATTTGGTAGATGGAAACTGAAAGAAGCCCTTTGTATATATATATACTCAAAATAAGCAACAAGAATGACTCCGGTAATTTGGTACGATTGTTTCGTACTACATCATTTTATTAAATGTTGTAAGTATTACAACAGATTTAAGATGCTGAGTACTCATCAGCCAATTATAGAGGTTTTCCATTAATACAAAAATTTTCAAATCAAGTGGCAACATTATAGAGAAGGTAGATATATATACAAAGATGTGGATTTAAATTTTTAAGAACATATGAGGTAGTGAAGTCCTTCCACTGACTGACTAAGATTTTATATTTATATATATATATATATATATATTATATATATATATTTTCTGACCAGGCTATCAGATGTTGTTACACATCGCTGGTCACAATGCGCTTCACATTGTTTTAGCCTTCAAATGACGCCACCCCGCTGGCTAAGCGAGCAGGCCAACAGAAGAAAGCATGAGAGAAAGTTGTGGCGAAAGAGTACAGCAGGGATCGCCACCACCTCCTGCCGGAGCCTCGTGGAGAATTAGGTGTTTTCGCTCAATAAACTCTCACAACGCCTGGTCTGGGAGTCGAAACCGCGATCCTACGACCGCGAATCAGCTGCCCTAACCTCTGGGCCATTGCGCCTCCACACATGTGTCTGTGTGTGTGTGTGTGTGTCTGTTTGTCCCCCCCACCATTACTTGACAACCAGTGTTGGTGTGTTTACATCCCTGTAACTTAGCAGTTCAGCAAAAGAGACCAATAGAATAAGTACCAGGCTTACAAAGAATAAGTCCTGAGGTAGATTCTACGACTAAAAGAAAAGCCTCTATGGTAGTGCTCCAGCATGGCTGCAGCCAAATGTCTGAAACAAGTTAAAGAATAAAATGTTAAACAAACACACAAACATACATGTGTACCCCATCAACCACAAACAATGGATTTTATTTCTGTTTGTTCACCAAATCCACTCGCATGGCTTTGGTTGGCCTAGAGGTATGGTAGAAGACACTTGCCAGGGTGCCTTTCTGTAGGATTGAACTCAGAGCCATGTGGTTGCTAAGTGAAGATCTTAACTAAATATCCATGCTTATGCCAGTGTGTGTGTGTGTGTGTGAGAGGAAAGAGTTTCTGCATGTATGTATGTTTATGAATGTACATATATGTATGTACATGTATGCATCTACACATATTGTATGTGTGTGTGTATATATATATATATATATATATTTAAAGAGTTCTGGACCCTCCAAGCAATAATCTGCTCATCTATTGTATGCTTATACTAACATCAGTTTACTCACCCATTTGAGATTTTGTATATTTATATATGTGTATATATATATATATATATATATATATATATATATCATCATCATCATCATCATCGTTTAACGTCCGCTTTCCATGCTAGCATGGGTTGGACGGTTCAACTGGGGTCTGGCAAGCTCGAAATCTGCACCAGGCCAGTCAGATCTGGCAGTGTTTCTACAGCTGGATGCCCTTCCTAACGCCAACCACTAGATATATATATTTATATATATATATCACGTGATCACCCAGTCCATCAGATGTAGTTACACATCGCTGGTCACAATGCGTTTGCATTGTTTTAGCCTTTGAATGATGCCACCCCGCTGGCTAAGCGAGCAGGCCAACAGAAGAAAGACAGAAAGAGTGGTGAAAGAGTACAGTAGGGATCGCCACCCCCTGCCGGAGACTCGTGGAGCTTTTAGGTGTTTTCGCTCAATAAACACACACAACGCCTCGTCTGGGAAGCAAAACTGCGATCCTACGACTGCAGGTCCGCTGCCCTAACCACTGGGCCATTGCGCCCCCATATGTGTGTATATATATATATACAGAGAGAGAGAGAGGGTGGGTTAAAAGTCATGCATTAAAACATATGCTGGGTGAAATGCTTAGTGGTATTTCATCTGTCTCTATGTTCTGAGTTCAAATTCCGTTGTGGTCGACTTTGCCTTTCATGCATTTGGGGTCGATAAAAAATAAGTACTAATTGAGCACTGGGCTCAGTGTAAGTGACTAGTCCCCTCTTCCAAAATCTCAGGTCTTATGCTTATATTAGAAAAGATTACTATTATTATTATTATATAATGCAGTGTATTTATTTCATTATTGCCCACAGGGGGCTAAACATAGAGGGGACAAACATGGACAGACAAAGGGATTACATTGACCCCAGTGCATAACTGGTACTTATTTAATCGACCCCCCCTCCCCCAAAGGATGAAAGGCAGAGTCGACCTCAGCAGAACTCAATGTTACAACAGATGAAATACTATGAAGCATTTCGCCCAGCATGCTAATGATTCTGCCAGCTTGCCACCCTATATATTTATATTAAATGAGTTTTAATCTTGGGTTGTGACTTTTGGGTCCACCCTGTATATTATGCAGAAGACAAAGGCAAGTAGGCTTAATGCATATATTTGGTATGGAATACAAAATGCATGGTATGGAAAAAGAAATGAGATGTCCACGGCTATGATCTCACTTGGCTTGCTAGGTCTTCTCAAGCACAGCATATCTCCAAAGGTCTCGGTCATTTGTCATTGCCTACTGTTCGAAGGTCGTGCTTCCACCACCTCTTCCCATGTCTTCCTGGGTCTACCTCTTCTACAGGTTCCCTCTGCTGTTAGGGTGTGACACTTCTTCACACAGCTGTCCTCATCCATACACAACACATGACCATACCAGTGCAGTTGTTTCTCTTGCACACCACATCTGATACATTTACCTTTAAATATATATCATCATCATCATTATCATCATCATCATTTAACGTCCGCTTTCCATGCTAGCATGGGTTATATATATATTTTTGTATTTCGGGATGGTCAATTTTTTTTTTTGCCAAATATACACACGCATTATATATTTGTTCTCCACGGTCTGTCTATTGCTCTGTGTGTTGCCTCTGTGATCTGTGTAAGTGTCTTGTCAGTTCTATGCACCGATAATACCTTAACCTCTATGTTCTGCTTGAACATGTTGGTAGAGCACTGACAGGCCTTTCTCTTCTTTGAGCTCTCACCAATGGTCACCTATATGCTCCCCTATGCTACATGCAGTCTCTCCAATGTAAGTAATTGTCATGTTTCTGCACCATCCCTTAGTACATTGTAAGCTATACACTATATTCCTAACCTTACAGTTAACCCGTGGGTTCATCCTACATACAATACATGGGTTAACAGTAAGGTTAGGAATATAGTGTATAGCTTACAATGTACTGAGGGATGGTGCAGAAACATGACAAACCAATTACATTGGAGAGACTGCATGCAACATAGGGGAGCATATAGGGGAACATTGGTGATGGCTCAAAGAAGAGAAAGACTTGATTAACAGCATAAATTAATAGCTATTTCTTTACTACCCACAAGGGGCTAAACACAGAGAGGACAAACAAGGACAGACAAACGGATTAAGTCGATTATATTGACCCCAGTGCGTAACTGGTACTTATTTAACCCTTTAGCATTTAAACCGGCCATATCCAGCCAAAAGTATTCTGCCTGTTTTATGTTCAAACTGGCCAGATCTGGTCTCTCACACCAACCCTACAATATCGTTTTAAAAATTAACAGTTACCTCATCAAAATCTCATAGCTACAAGATAATGCATGATTAGTTCAAAACAATGTGGATAAAAAAGCATTAATTTTGGTAGAATAATGTGAACACTAAAGGGTTAATCGACCTCCGAAAGGATGAAAGGCAAAGTTGACCTCGGCAGGATTTGAACACCGAACATAGCGGCAGACGAAATATTGCTAAGCATTTCGCCCGGCGTGCTAACGTTTCTGCCAGCTCGCCGCCCTTATTAGCATGAATGGAACAATAACACCCACCACCACACCACACAATGATGACTAAAGACAAAAGGGAGGAGAAGAGAGAGGGAAAAAATAAAACAGATACAAACAGGATAATACACACACAATAGACATATGTGCACCTACCTGTGATAAATATAAGAAATAGAGATAGATAAAAAAATAAGTAAAAAAAAAAATCAGGAGTGGCTGTGTGGTAAGTACCTTGCTTACCAACCACATGGTTCCGGGTTCAGTCCCACTGCGTGGCATCTTGGGCGAGTGTCTTCTGCTATAGCCCCGGGCCGACCAATGCCTTGTGAGTGGATTTGGTAGACGGAAACTGAAAGAAGCCTGTCGTAATATGTATATATATATATAATATATATATATATATATATATATATATATGTATGTGTGAGTATATGTTTGTGTGTCTGTGTTTGTCCCCCTCGCATTGCTTGACAACTGATGCTGGTGTGTTTACGTCCCCGTCACTTAGCAGTTCGGCAAAAGAGACCGATAGAATAAGTACTGGGCTTACAAAGAATAAGTCCTGGGGTCAATTTGCTCGACTAAAGGCGGTGCTCCAGCATGGCCGCAGTCAAATGACTGAAACAAGTAAAAGAGTAAAGAGTAAAAGAGTATAAAGGGCACAGATACAAACAACATAGGAAGCGAACCCATATACACTCACAAACAAACATACAGTAACCTCACAGACAGCTGCAACAGTATCAGCAATACAACTAACAACAACAACAGCAGTAAATACGATGGCAACAACAACAACTATACCATGATGGCAGCAGCATGGGCAAACACAGAGAAAAACAGGAACTGTACCAAATTTCGGGTCCTAGGACAGCAGCAGTGACAACGGCAGAGGGAATGGAGCTGAGGGGAAGGTCATAGTGCTATGAAGAGCAATGACTCAACCCATATAAACACACACACACAAATGCATGCACATATAAGGATACACATCATAGAAGAACAGAATGAAATAAGTGGAGTAAGAGTACACATGGAAACAGAAAGGGTCGCGGAAGAGGCCGCAGATGTGTGACAAAAGATTTTTTGGACAATGGACATGAGTTAAAATGAGAACAATAAGAGGCCGCAGATGTGTGACAAAAGATTTTTTGGACAATGGACATGAGTTAGAATAAGAACAGTAATAAATGAGTGAGGAACAAATATATAGAGCATATATTTATTTGCAAAAAAGAAAAAGTAAAAAAAAAAATGACCATCCTGAAATACAACAATATCTGTTTCAACACACGATTTCACATCAGGAATCTTACAACATAAATTGATAAACGTAAATATATATATATATACAAATGAATGAAAGAATGGAGTTGAACGACGATTTAACAAAATTCCTTTATTCTCGACATATGTTTCGAAGGCTGCATATTCCTATCGCTATGGGCTCCATGTGGGCAGTCATCTAAAAGTTTTTTTCATCTTGATGCTGACATAAGTTCCTTGTTTTTCCTGATGAGAAGGCTGCATAATGCACCCCTTATTCCTTCGAAATTAGGAATATGCAGCCTTCGAAACATATGTCGAGAATAAAGGAATTTTGTTAAATCGTCGTTCAACTCCATTCTTTCATTTATTTGTATTATAAAAACACACAAATTTCCACACGAAAGCACGTGATCTCTGCCCTTGGCATGTAGCTTCAACCGTGTTTTTCTGACGTGAATTTGCTACCCAGGTATCGGTTAACCGAATTATCCATAATAAGATAATTCATTCAACTATATATATATATATCATCATCATCATTGTTTAACGTCCGCTTTCCATGCGAGCATGGGTTGGACAATTTGACTGAGGTCTGGCGAACCAGATGGCTGCACCAGACTCCAATCTGATCTGGTGCAGCCAGCTGGTTCGCCAGACCTCAGTCAAATCGTATATTCATATTTGTATGTGTGGGGCTATATAATATGTATGCACATACATATATACTCATTTATCTATGTATGTACACACATACATGTATGTATGTATGTATGTATCTACACTCCCACACACACATTTATCTATGTATGTATGCACACACATATGTATATTCATATTGAATATTCACTTATGAAGCTTCCTTTTTTCTTCTCTTTCCAGATTCCCGGGAATATTCTATGCACAGAAATATTGCTGATAAACTGTTTGTGTGAGTGCATGTGCGTGTGTATGTGTGCATGCATGTCTGCATGTGTGTAATGCTGTAAAGGCAGTCGTTTGGAATCACAGCATTATGAAGGGATAGCATTGAGAGCCTACGTTCATATACATACATATATATATATATATATACATATATATATATATGTATATATATATATATGTATATATATATATGTATATATATATATATATATATATGTGTATATATATATATATATATGTATGTATATATGAATTACAGGGTTGTATGTTCATGGTTACAAAAAGACGTATAGACCCTTCTACAAGGAACAGTTTGTTGTTTATTTTTCTCTTCATTTATCAAGGACAGTTATACAGCTATGACCAAACACCATGACAATGATATCCTCTCTCCCTCTCAGATTCTACATGTATTTGTCTTTATTTATTGTTATCATTACCATTCATTTTATTTTCTTTAAAACGACAGGATGGAGGTGACAGAATCTTTGGAACGCTGGGCAAATATGCCTTGCAGTTTTTAGTCATGTCCCGCTTTTACACATTCAGAGTTCAAATCCTGCTGAGGTCACCTTTGTTTATCATCCTTCTAAGGTGGGGAGGGGGGGAGTGGATTGATTAAATAAAGTACCAGTCATGTACTTGGGGGCGATGGGTTCAATGTAATCGACCTTGCCCTCTTCCCTCCTCCTCTCTTGCTCCACGTGTGGCCTTGTGCCTATCGAAATTTTTTTTTTTTTTTTTGCAAAGACCATGACAAAATAGGACCATTGAAAATATAGTACATATTAGCAACATTCCACTGGTATTATGAATTTACACACACACACACACACATTACATACATTCCCACATGCATATATGAAGGTTAGGCAATAGAGGAAGAAAGAGGGTGAAATATCGAAAAAACTTAGGTGCATTTGTAAATAATTCTCCATACCATCAAGTTAATGAATACAGGTGTTAAAAAAAACATTTTTTGTTGCTTTTTTTTTTTTCATAAAAGACCCCATTCATCCATTTCATTAATACATGAAAGCAAGTACTTAGGATGAAGGTAAAAAATAGCATCTCATTGCCACTATCCACACTACCTACTGAAACATCCGCACTACCTACTGAAAATACTATGCTTTGAAACATTTGTATTTTCTTAATTTTACATTGATGACTAAAGATTGCAGGGTCTACATCAGTTGTGAATTAATCCAAGTTCCCACTTTTTTTTTCTTCTTTTTACCTCTGATTTCACATGTTCTTAGTGTGCTTTTTCACACTCAAGAAAAATGGCCCTCCTCACATAAGTGTTACAAATGAAATCTTCAATTTCTCAGCTCCTGAAAGCATAATAACAATAATAATAACACTTCTAATTTAGGTGCAAGGCTAGCAATTTTGAGGAGGAGAGCATTAGTGGATTGTGACAACCTCTAATATTAGGCTGCTACTTTATTGACCCCCTGGTGGGGGTGAATGGCAAAGTTAACTTCAACATTATTCAAATTCAAGTTAAAAAGTAGGAAGAAATTCCCAATGCTTTTTTTTTTAATATCCTTACCATTTTGCCCTAATAATAATAATGAGTAAAACATGGGCTACAGTAAATATTCTGCTCAATACCACCACAGATTTGCTTCACTGTAACCAGTTGAGCATGTCCATGGCTGTTGATATGTGCATCTCCGATCACGAGCAGGAGCTGTGGGGGAGCATTGTAGCCATGTGTTGAGAGGAATTCTTTGTGGTCTGAATAATTCAGCCCTGGAAACATGGGTGTTTTTTATTCATCATCCTTAAGTGACCCTTATTCAGGGACCTTTTGAGCAGGATGGGCTACTCAGCCTGAAGAAAATTCTAACTAGGCCCTCACTGCAAGATCATGCACGGTTTATCCTGATATGAGGTCGTCATGTCATGCACATGTGGTTGTACCCTTATCAGACAAGTAATCATGATGAGTATATTCAGCTTTGTATATTTATACCCCAGTGTCATTTTGATGGCATGCGTTACTCTCTCACTCAGTAATGATGGACTCTCCTGTCAAAGGCATTGTATGAATGCTCAGTTTTTGCAGAACAGCCTGCACAAATACAGGTTCACAGTGTATCACACATCAGGTGTTAAAGGGACTGCAGAGCAATGTAGATGAATTGTTTTGCTTAAAACAACACACCAGCCAGTCCGGGAATTAAAACCATGATCTGGAAATCATGAGTGTAACACCCTAACTACTAGGCCATGCGTCCTCATTCAATAATGATAATATAATAATAATAATAATAATCTGTGTGTGCAGAAAGAAGTAGTATATCACCATATGTCTGTTGTCTTCTTCAATTGTTCATTAATTGGATTTGGCTGAATCAGTAGAGGATTGAACACACAAAAAAAAAAAATATACCAAATGGTATTTAGATATGAAGGCGGTGAGCTGGCAGAAACGTTAGCACGCCGGGTGAAATGCCTAGCGGTATTTCGTCTGTCGCTACGTTCTGAGTTCAAATTCCGCCGAGGTCGACTTTGCCTTTCATCCTTTCAGAGTCGATTAAATAAGTACCAGTTACGCACTGGGGTCGATATAATCGACTTAATCTGTTTGTCTGTCCTTGTTTGTTCTCTCTTGTGTGTAGCCCCTTGTGGGTAAGTAAAGAAACAGGTATTTAGATATGTTCATCTCCGTCCTGAGTTTTGATTCCAGCAGCGTTAACTTTGCCATTTATTTCTACCAGGTTCAATAAACTAAATACCACCTCCAATGAACAAATAGGAATTGAATGTTTTTTTTTTCCAGTTAACTTTACAGCCCCAGGCTCACTTGCTCCACCTGGGGATGGGGTTGGGGCTGTGGTTGATTTGTTGCAAATTATTATTGATGTTGCTCTTATACTAAATGTGGTTGTTGGAAGAATTGGCAGAAGCTGGATGACTAAATGTCTTGCAATATTTAGTTTACATTACATTATAATTTCCAGCCCTCTTGGGGTAATTTTGTTTTTTTATTTCTTTTCATCATTCTGAGCTTGATAAAATAACCAGTCAAATGCTGTGAGTGACTGAATAGATGATAACCACACCCTCAACCAATTTGGGACATGTGCTTATTTAAAATATTATTATTATTGGTATATAATTATTATTATTATAGTGCATTGACAGAATCTTTACAACATCAGAAAAAAATTATTTGTTGAATTTCCTCCTATTTGCTATGTTCTGTGATCAAATCTTGCAGTGGTCAACTTTGCTTTTTATCCTTCTGGGTTCAATGGAAACAGTTACCAGTCATGTATTAAGGTTGACAAGTTCATCTAACCCTCTCTCCTCAAAATCGCTAGCCTTGTGCTTAAATCAGAAACCATTATTATCATTATTATTATTATTATTATTATTACTATTATCGTAGTGGTGAGCTGGTAGAATCATTATCACTCCTGACAAAATGCTTTGGGACATTACTTCTGGTTTTTACATTCTGAGTTCAAATTCTGCCAAGGTTGACTTTGCCTTTCTTACTTTTCTTACTCTCACTCCAAAATTCTTGGCCTTGTGTATATAGTAGAAAGAATTATTATTGTTATTAATAAGGTGGTGAACTGGCAGAAGTGTTAGCATGTTGGACAAAATGCTTAGTGGCATTCCATCCATCTTTATGTTCTGAGTTCAAATTCCACCAAGGTTGACTTTGCCTTTCATCTTTCTAGGGTTGATGAAATAAGTACCAGTCAAGAACTAGGGTCAATGTAATTGACTAGCCCCTTTCCCCCAACAATTTCGGGCCTTGTGCCTATGGCAGAAAGTATTATTATTAATCTGTCCTAACACATGATTGCCTCTCTAGAGCTCATGCCATGACATGGGGAAATGCTCCTGGTATACTCGATAAAGTAGTTGATGTTAGGAAGGGTATCTGTCTTTAGAAACCAAGCCAAAAATGGTATGTTTTGAGTTGCTACCTGCTAGGAGGATAGTAGCTGAATAAGAACCAACTTAACTTGTGATGAGCTGTACCACCCATGCAAGAATGGGAAGCAGATGTGAAAATGATGAATTTTTATTTTAGATTCAGTGCAGTGTAAGAACTGAGGTAAGAGCTTTTGGGGGAAAGAGAACATAAACAGAGAGGCTGAAAAATTGCATTAAGAGAGGACATGTGAGATAAGTTTGCATTTGGTGAGTTGAGTCTTGACTAATAAATATATCTCCTGGCATAGAAATTGAGAAGTAAATAATTTACCTTAAAATTCTCAAATTGAATGTTGTGAAGAGGGTATAAACACACACACACACACAGATATGGACATACATACACTCTCAAGCACATGTATTTATATATGTGTGTATACCTATCTATATGTGTGTATAAATATTTGTTTGAAGCATATGAAATACTCCATTGCTTCACTTTTTTTTTTTTTTTGCTGTGTGTGACTAGAAAATGAATAGACAAACTTGCTTAAGGTGGGGTCTGTGAAACTCTACATATATTCAGTACTCTTTCTCTCATTTCCACTTCGAAGTGTGTGCGCGCTCGCGTGCAACATACTACATGCACATATTACAGAGTCAGGATATTAAGCCTTAAGAAAGAAAACTAAGGTTTTAATATTTTCAGAAGTTGAACAAAAATGTCTGTATGAAATACAGTTCATGTATTTTCCCAAATTATTTTTGCATCTGTTCTTTTCCCTCTCGCTCTTCTTTGTCACCATACAACTTTCTTTCATTCCTTAAATTGCAAAAAAATGTGGGTGGGGAAACAAAATGAGGTTAATTAAAACTGTTGACCTGGTGAAGTTAACCAGGATGTCTTTAATACTATTTGGCTGATAACAGCCATACGACATCCCAGCTCCCTCTTAATATTGCTGTTATTATTTGGACTTTATTGATATTGTTTGAAACAGAATCAAACTGAGTTACACACACACACACACACACACATGTAAGCTCCTGTTAGCCATGACTGACCCTGGGATACATCATTGATGTGTTTTATGATTTGGAAGCAGCATCATATTCTCGTTTCCAGACATCACATCTGCTTGAGTTCATTTCTATGTCCCTGCTTTTCCCATCTTCAGGTAACTGCTCAGGATATCCCTCCATTTCACATCTGCTCCCTAACACACATGCACACACCAATGCATAGGCATGACTGTGTGGTTACAGTTTTTGTTTCACAACAACACGGTTTTAATTTCAATCTCACAATATTGCACTTAGAGCTGGTGTTTTCTGCTATGACTTCAGCTCAGCCAACACCTCGAGTGAAATTGGTGCATGGAAACTGCAAGGAAGCTCATTGTGTGCATGTGTGAGAGCATAAATTTTGATTCAACATGTCATTATTAACATGAGTTAGTTAAGTTAAGTTAATTTTGGCTCAAAAAGCAAAAAGCAAGGCCATGTAGGGGGACATGGAGTTATGTACGGGGAGGGTGTTCATGCAAAGAGTTCAGGCCATTTCTGGTCAAGAGAGACTTTGAACCGAGCGGTCGTCGGCAGCTTATTCCACGGATCCGCAACCCGGACGGAGAAAGCCCCTCTCCTTCGATTGAGATGAAATCATCGCAGATAGAGCTTTTCGGAGTGATCCCGCAGCCTACGCTCTGGAGCAGGAGTGAAGAACAGCTCTTTCGAGAGGTTACACTTTCCGCTTATGATGTTGTGAGCAAGAATGAGATCACCACGGCGGCGGCGTTTTTCTAGAGAATAAAGGTTGAGCGTCTTCAGCCTTTCTTCATAAGACAAATGCTTGAGACCAAGAACCATGCGGGTAGCCAGCTTCTGGACTCTTTCAAGATAATATATGTCTTTGAAGAGATAAGGAGAAGAGGCTTGAATCCCGTACTCCAATATGGGTCTCACCAGCGTGACATAGAGCTGTAGGAATATGGCTGCTGTGAGCATTCCGAATGACCGTCGAATCAAAAACAGAACTCCGAGTGCTTTGTTAACGACGTGCTGAGTGAAAGACAGTGACATTGTTTACTTTCTACCATGAACAACTGTTCTATGGTTGTGTGTGACAGGAAGAGCATACAGCTATGGAAAAATTTGCCTCAGTAAAATTTGATTTAACCCAGTGTTTCTCTAACGTCCCACTTTGATTTTGAAAGAAGAAAAAAATGCATCTCCACTATTAACAGACAAGTTATATAGCAACATGTTAAGTACAGCTTCAAGGCAAGTTTTATTCACTTGTTACTTACTTCCACCTTATCTTGAGAAACACTGCTCTCGCCCATGTCAGCATGGGAAAATAGATTTAAAAACAATAACACACACACACACGGTATGTGTTGTTGTATGGAGGGCGGCGAACTGGCAGAAACGTTAGCACGCTGGGCGAAATGCTTAGCAGTATTTCGTCTGTCGCTACGTTCTGAGTTCAAATTCCGTCGACTTTGCCTTTCATCCTTTCAGGGTCGATTAAATTAAGTACCAGTTACACACTGGGGTCGATGTAATTGACTTAATCCCTTTGTGTGTCCTTGTTTGTCCTCTCTGTGTTTAGCCCCTTGTGTAAAGAAATAGGTATGTGTTGTATGCAAATATCAAAATGACTATAACAATTTCGATGACTTTCTCAGAGATGTGGAGTGAGTGCATTTGTCTTTATATAGAAAAGTATATTTAATAGTAAAAGAGTGAAATTACTCTCATGCATTGTTACTATCAGTAGGTACAGGAATGGCTCTATGGTTGAGAAGTTTGCTTTCCGACCATGTAGTTTTGGGTTCAATCCCACAGCATGGCACCTTGGAAAAGTGTCTCTTGCTATAATAATAATGAAATTATTGTATACAGTGCTCAGGTGCACCACAACTTGTCAGAAAGTGCGTATAAAGTGTATGCAGTAATGTACAAATGTCTGGAAAGCGAACAATGTACGAGTCAGATACGAGTCAGGAGAGAAAATCAGGTGTAGTGTTGGCGAATCTCAGAAAGCATGGAAGTTTTGAAGGACGCAGTGCTCCGACAACTAACAACTGATGCCGGCAGTTTGTTCCATGCTTCAGCAACTCTCAGCGTGAAAAAATGTTTTCTAAAGTCATAGGAGCTGTGCTGTTTTCTGACTTTGTAAATATGTCCACGAGTGTTAGATGGGTGGAGTTTGAAAAGGTGCTCAGAGTTATTGTTTGTAAGAAAATAGCTCTGGGTCAACCATGATAGAAACTCTTGAGAAGCCTGTTGTGAGTGTGTGTGTGTATGAATGTTAATATTCCCGAGCTTTGCTTGTCACCATCCGAACAAAACATTGATATGATGTTTGCATTTCTTGTTGACATTACATCGATAGCTCTGCACTTTCAAAAAACTTGTGGAATAAAAGAAAAATATGTAAAAAAAATCACTTACTTGGAAAATAGGTAAAAGTTTACAACTGGAAAAAAATCATCTGGCTTTAAAATCCTGCCTCATTTAAGTTCCTTTTTTTAACATGCAAACACACACACACATACACACGTTTGCATAAGGTGGGAAGGTGTAGGTGGAAAAGCTGAAGAAATTCAGTTAGCAGAAATGAAGAAAAGATAACTCATACCAGTGAAGTTATCTAAATACCATAAAGAATGGCAATGATAACAAATGTTTCATAATTAATGATTTGTTGATTATACTTCTCCATATCTTGTTATGTCTACTGTGCATTGCTTATGTTCAATATAATCCAATTAGCTTTGTATTTTTGTTATTGTTTTTCAGATTTTCGTTTTGTTTTTAATTTTCTCATGTTTATAAATTAATCCAAAACACTGAAAATAACTTCCCAGTAATAATAATTATAATGACGGTAATAATAATAATAATAATAATTGTTGTAATTATTACCATTATATTATGTTCTTAAAATCAAATCCCACCGTGTTCAGAGCAACGGATTGACAGAATCGTTGGAGCATCAGAAGAAATGTCTTGCAATATTTTTTTTTCTGGCTCTTTATGTTCTGTTGTCAACTTTGCTTTTCATCCTCCTGGGGTCAATGGAATAAAATACCAGTCAAGTACTACTAGAGTTAGTGGTATTGATGAACTACCTCCCTTGAAAATTGCTGGCCTTGTGCCTAAATCAAACAATTCTTATTAGTTTACATATATTTTCCATGAATAAGTTACAAGTCAGGGCAGGTAGTAATTGGTTAATTACAGAAGTTAGTGAAATACAAAAAAACAAAAAAAACAAAAACAAAAAGAAACAGCATTCTAGCATTTGCATTTATGTTCTTTTGTTGTTGTTGTTGTTGTTGTTGTTGTTTAGCTCCAGGTAAGCCCTGATTGAGCAGACTTATAATCAAAGATGTTCCAGCCTTGAACAACCCATATTTTTGTTACTGGACAATGAAGTCCTGGACATGTGTCCTAAGACGATAGGGTATGATCTGACGGAGATTTAGCTGCTATGTCTAGCAGGCTGAATGACTGCATAATCTCGTGGTTTTGTTTTCATTACATTATTTACCTCAACGCTGATTAGCAAGAGGTAAGTGCCTCGCAAATCAAGTCTTTAGTGTGAGTTTGATTCCTGGTCCAAAGCTCCCACCCCCCCACTCCAAGAATAAATATATCGAATTTTCTAATTACTTCTGAAAGTATAGATACCCCCACCCCCGCATTTTTTTCTTTCCATAACCAAAGCCATCCAATATTTTGTCATACATATGTGACAAACAAATTGAGTCAAATTCTAGTCTTTTTTTCTTTTTTTTTTTTTTTCAAGTTCCAATCCTCTGCACTCAGTTCAAATCCCACCAAGAACCACAAACATTTCATCCTTTCAGGATTTAAAAAAAATAAAAAATACTAATCCAGAATAGTGGATTGGTGGTACTGTAAGAACGTCAAACTAGATTCCATGTGGTATTTCTCCTTGCCGTTTACGTTCTGAGTTAAAATCCTACGATGGCCTTCCTGGGTGGTAAGTCTTAATCCATCACCCAGTTTACCAACTACACTTGGGACTTTGGGTGTCTTTAGCAGAGTCCTCTCCATTGCAAGCAGTCGGACCAAGTTTCCCATTTTAGGATGCCTTCTCTTCCTCCCATCAATCTCAGAGGCCCTGTAAACAGTCCTGGCCACTGCATTCCTCATCACTAAAAGATGAAAATATAATAGCAAATACTCTTCTATATTTAAGAGATGAGGAATTCTGTATATTATTTACATTGGACAGATATATGTTCTCATCTTGTTTATTGTTACCACGTTTCGGCTGATTTACCCTCCAGCCTTCATCCGGTGTTCTGGTGGAATTTTGAACCCAACCCTGGGTTCTCATTCCTAAAGTATTTTTGCTGATATTATTATTATTATTATTTATTCAAGGCACTGTCTGGAATTGAACTCAGTGCCTTGAATAAATAATAATAGTA
Organism: Octopus sinensis; assembly: GCF_006345805.1. Classification (NCBI taxonomy): domain Eukaryota; kingdom Metazoa; phylum Mollusca; class Cephalopoda; order Octopoda; family Octopodidae; genus Octopus; species Octopus sinensis. The sequence continues at coordinate 125,831,542 of NC_043001.1, read as the reverse complement.
GTAGTAACATCAGCAAAATGTACTTTAGGAATGAGAACCCAGGGTCGGGTTCAAAATTCCACCAGGACACCTGATGAAGGCTGGAGAGTAACTCAGCTGAAATGTTGTGGTAACAACAAACAAGATGAGGGCACATATCCGTCCAATGTAAATGATGTATAAAATAGCAAAAATCAAAGGAGAAATTATCCATCTTAGGGGAAACAATTACTAGACAAATTAACCATTATATTATACGAAAGAGTGGTGAGAAGCTGGCAGAATCATAAGAACATCAGACAAAGGCTTCATGGCATTTCTTCCGGCTTTTACATTCTGAGTTCAAATACTGCCACGGTTGACTTTGCTTTTCATCCTCTCGGGGTTGATAAAACAAGCACCAGTTGAGCATTGGGCTTGATGTATTTGACTAGCCCTCTCCACCTTGTGCCTATTAGAAAAAGGATTATACGAGAGAGTGAGAGCGAAGCTTGCTGTTTGCATTTTGCCATTATACCATGGAGGTTTGCCACTGCATTATAATAAACTTGCAAAAGGTTTGAAGCTCAGCATTGCAATGGAATTTAACAAAACAAATTGTCAGCTACACTGCCTCTCCCTTCCACGTGTATACTGTTTCTTGCAGTGAGCTGTATTTCCCCCCTTACTTTGCTACAAGTTTGTATGTAGGTCTGCAAGAGTTGTTAATAGTTAAGTATGCCAACAGAAGACACCAGGCATGCAGTGTCAATCAAAGGATACATACTGCCAACCCTGTAGTTGGAAGGCCAAAACTTGGTCAAGAATTTTAGATTGTCACTAGCAGTATCGCCTGGCGTTGCTCGGGTTTGTAAGGGAAATAACTATATAAGCATTTTTAGAGATGTAAAATATAATAGCCATCTCAATATGGCTAACCACAAAGGGGGGGGGCGTGTTACTGTAGCTTTTTATGTTCTGAGATTTAATAATAAATTTTTAGAGAGTTAATGCCAAAAATGCATTAAAAATGGGAAAAATTGATGGTAAATTGTTTTTAAAATCGTAGACTCATCGTAGACCCTAATACCCAGAAGGGCTCGATATGAATCACGACTATAAGATACCCGGTTTTGGTTTAACTGCACCGCAAAATGTGGGAGTAGTTAGGAATCTAAATCGTAGGAGACGGACAGCACACAACCTCTCTTTTATATATAAAGATTACAAAGATGCAATAACTTAAAATTTACAATTTTCACAGTATTAATGTCAGCTTTTGTGTTTCTATATCCTTACACCATATTCTGATCTGTATATATTTCTCCCAATTGTTCTTAAGATTCCTCCATTCACACACACACACACACACAACTTTCTTGGTTGGGTTTGAACTTGTTAGCTTTGAGTTTTCAATGAGTTGTGGCTGAATGGTTAAGAATATTGATACTTATATATAAAGAAAAACAAAAAATAATTATTGTTAGAAGTAACAGTTGTGAGCTAAATACTTAATCAGTTAAAACCTTATATTGAATACTGAACAAAAAGAATGAGTTAGTCTATCTACAAATCTCATATTTTAGTGATAAGTCTCCAAAAGAAATTTAGATATAATTTATATTCGTTATATAATAAGTGTATTGTATCATGTGAATAAGGGTTTATGATTTTTTTGTTTTTAATTTTTAACAACTTCAGGCAAATACACTTTTGACATTCCATTATATATTAAGATCAAACCTGTCCAACATGTAATATTCCATAATTTCAACTTAGCTGTCAGTGCAATGATGCCATAGGTAACTCATGAAAAAATCTAGTTTTTCTTTTATAATAATTTTCATATTATTATTAAGAGGAGTAGATTGGCAGAATCATTAGTAAATTGGACAAAATACCTTGTTGTATTATTTGTTCTGAATTTTTATGTTCTGAGTTCAGATCTTGCCAAGGTCAGCTTTTGTCTTTCATCCTTTTGGGGGTTGATAAAATAAAGTACTGGGGTCAGTTTTAATTAAGTAAATCATCCTTCAAATTTTAGGCCATGTGCTTATGTTAGGAACCATTATAATTAATTAAAAGCAACAATTATTATTTATTGATAGTGATAGTAGAGTGCAGATTAATGTCTCGTGGTTGGGGGCATTAAGCATTTACTTATCACTTCACATTGAGTTCAAATCCTGCCATGGTATACTTTGCCACTCATCCTTCTTACGAGGGCTGATAAAATAATTACCAGTTGTACTATTGCTACTGAAGTGGCAGAAATGGGTAAAGTGCCAGACAAAAATAATTGCCTTGCAGTGTTTAGGGTTCTTCCTTTTCTTTCTTTTTTTTTTGTCCCTTTTTTTTTTTATATATAATGGACTGGAATCCTAAAGAAAGTTGTTTCAATCATCAAACCAGTCACGTATACAGGTTGTCAATTTGAAATCATTTATACACCCTAACCCTACTTCCATGCCACGTGATCCCTCCCCACTCCCTGTGAATTTGTGGCCCCGTGCCAAAGTCAAAATATCACAATCACCATCACCACCATCATCATTATCATCATCATTTTCTTTTTCATTTTGTTTCCAAAAATAAGTTGAAGATTTTAAGCGATGTGTAAATAAATAAATGAATAAAATAAATAAAATAACTGAATAAATAAAGGTAAAAATATAATTAAAAAACACAAACTAAAAAAAAAGACAAACTTTAAGAAAATATAACAAAGAATATATTGTTGACTATTTCTATGTATTGATGTATTTTATCAGTTACCTGGTGTTGCTTTCTCAAAACTGTGCAAAGAATAACAAAAATATAAAAATGAAGTTAAAAATAAAGAGATAATATTAATAATAAGAATGTCTTACCTTGTTAAACTTTTTTGAACCATCAGCATCCCTTTTTACTGACCCTTCTTTAACCCTGTTAACCCCATCTCTATACCCCACCCCTTTCGGTTAACTCCTGTTCTTCCCACTATCACCACCATCTCCATGAAATATTGCTGTTGATGTTGCATTCAATGAATCCTCTACAAAACCAATTCACTGCTTGTTGCACACAATCTATAGTTTCTATATCATAATGCCAGCAAACTTTGAATGTTCTCATTAAAATTATGTATGTGACAGGGACATAAACACACCAGCATCAGTTGTCAAGCAATGCTAGGGGGACAAACACAGTCACACAAACATACACACACACATATATATATACATATATACGACGGGCTTCATTCAGTTTCCGTCTACCAAATCCACTCACAAGGCTTTTGTCGGCCCGAGGCTATAGTAGAAGACACTTGCCCAAGGTGCCACGCAGTGGGACTAAACCCGGAACCATGTGGTTGGTAAGCAAGCTACTTACCACACAGCCACTCCTGCGTCTATACATATATGTGTGTGTGTGTGTATGTAAATTAAGTATTAGGGTAAGTATTGACCCTTAGATATGATTAACTTAGATATGAGTAACCTTTGTTACTCTGCAATTTGAGCTATTCAGGCAGTATGGATCAACTATTTATATAGACTCATATCTGCATATACTTACGTACACATATATATATATATATATATACACTCTTGGAGTGGTTGGCATTAGGGAGGGCATCCAGCTGTAGAAACTCTGCCAGATCAGATTGGAGTCTGGTGCACAAGACCTCAGTCAAATCGTCCAACCCATGCTAGCATGGAAAGCGGATGTTAAACGATGCTGCTGCAGCTGATGATACTCTCTCTTACTCTTTTACTTGTTTCAGTCATTTGACTGCGGCCATTCTGGAGCATCGCCTTTAGTCGAGCAAATCGACCCCGGGACTTATTCTTTGTAAGCCCAGTACTTATTCTATCGGTCTCTTTTGCCGAACCGCTAAGTGACGGGGACGTAAACACACCAGCATCGGTTGTCAAGCAATGCTAGGGGGACAAACACACACACATATATATATATACATATATATACGACAGGCTTCTTTCAGTTTACGTCTACCAAATCCACTCACAAGGCATTGGTCGACCTGGGGCTATAGCAGAAGACACTTGCCCAAGATGCCACGCAGTGGGACTGAACCCGCAACCATGTGACTGGTTAGCAAGCTACTTACCACACAGCCACTCCTGCGCCTGATATATATATCAATTTGCAATGGTGTCATTAATTCTATTATTATCCAATGTAACTATTTAAAAAATGATAATAACAGGATCAATGACACAGGCGATAGCAGGCCAAAAATAGCATTAAATAGCCAAGGGATTAAAATTAATCAAAGGACATAGTAAGTATGTCTACCTGCTTGAAATAACAGTCAAAACTCTTATTTTTGGTGATTAAATAAGAGTTTTGACTGTTATTTCAAGTATTTCATAATGATGCACTCTCAACTTTTGGTGCATCATTAGTGAAACGTGTGGTTGAGCATTGTCATGAAGAATGATTGGCCCTCTTCTGTTGACCAGTCTAGGACAGAGGAGTTGCAGTTTTTCATTAATTTTGGAAATTTCATGGCAATATGTTTCTGCAGTAATGATTTTTCGGGTTTTAAGAAGTTGTAGTGGATGAGTCCAGTAGTACACCACCAAACAGTCACCATAACCTTTTTGAAGAGCTCAGGTTTAGGGAAGGTTTTCAGTGCTTCATTTTGGTCCAACCACTGCGAAGAACTTTTTTTATTATTGTACAGAATCCACTTTTCACCACAAGTTACAATATGGTTGAGAAATGGATTGGTTAGGTTACGGAGAAGAAGAGATGAGCAAATTTCATGTCTGCACATTTTCTGATTTTCATTCAAATCGTGTGATACCCATTTGTCGAGCTTTTTTGATCGCATGCAAATGGTTGCAGACAGTTTTCTGGCTAACTTGAAGTTCTTTTGCCAGTTCTCAAATGGTTTTACGTGGATCTTTCTCAATGATGGTTTTTAATTGACTGCCATCAATGACACATGGGCATCCACTATGCTCACGATCTTCAGGGTTAAGATTTCCACTGTGAAATCGTTTAAACTATTTTCCAGCTGACCAATCACTGGGTCATTTCCTCACCAAACATCTTGCTGATATCGTGAGCGGTTTCAGCTGCTTTACATCCTTTTTTGAAGTTGAACAGCAAAATTACTTGAATATTGTGCTTTGACAGTTCCATTTCTAATGGAACAACGGTGAAAAAAATATCAATGTTAATTTAGTGGTGCATTTGGACAAGTATATGTCTGCATTATCAGACAATTGCAAAAAAAATGTATAAAAAAATTCAAAACCCTGCAAAAGTCTGGTACAAATTCTTCATGGTTCAAAACATTGCTTACATTTTATTCAACCTGATATATATTTGTGTGTGTCTATGTTTGGTCCCACCACTACTTGACAACTGGTATTGGTTGCTTATATCTGTAACTTAGCAGTTCGGCAAAAAAAGATCGATAAAATACCAGGCTTAAAAAAATGTACTGGGTTTGATTTATTTGACTAAAAGTTATTCATTTCGACGCTCCAGCATGGCTGCAGTCTAATGACTGAAATAAGTAACAAATCTGTGTTGTGACCACACATTTTTTGTTGTATATGTATATTCAGTTGACTAGTCAGCACCTGCGATAAAGAATACCCTCCACGTGTATAAATATGAGTAAACTGATTTTATTTATCTATCTATCTAATAAAAGTAACGACTGAATGAAAGAAAGAAAATCAAGCAAATTTTGAAATTGAAATGAAATGTTACTCAAAAGTAGTCATATTTACGGAGATGTACTTGCATAGCAAGTGATTTGATCTGAGATCGTGAGCTGGAACGTAAACAATTGCAGCGTGGAAGGTGTTTGTAAGCCATTTAAGAAACACAAAAGCCGTTCGATTCACTTCAACATTTAAGTTTAATTTGTCAAAATATTTTCGTCGCTTTAAGACCGCTACCTGTTCACTGACAAAAATCCGTGCTGCTTTGTCAGTGAACAGGTCGCAGTCTTAAAGCGACGAAAATATTTTGACAAATTAAACTTAAATGTTGAAGTGAATCGAACGGCTTTTGTGTGTTTCTTAAATGGCTTATAAACACCTTCCACGCTGCAAAATGTTATTTACTCACTCAAAAGTAGTCATTATTCAAAAGTGAACCATTCTGAAAGATGTTTTAGAATGTTCTGAAAACATTCATCTCCATTTTTCCCTCCAAAGGAACACATCTAGACAGGAATCAATCATATTTGTGTGTACTCACATAACCTGCTTTTTGCATTTTTCCATTTTATTTCATTATTTTCACTTTTCTTAATGACTACTTTGGAGTAAGATTTTATTTCAAAATTTGTTTTATTTTCATTCATTCAGTCGGTTGTTTGTTTTATTGGATAGATAAACACCTCCCCAGTCCATTTATACATGCGGAGGGATTTTTTTTATCGCGGGTGCTGACTATCGCGTGTGCATGCAGTTCGTGCGTCGGGTCTACTCTTTTAAGCTGTGCCACAAAAGCCTTGCATATTTGTTCTTACCTGCTTCATTTGTGTGTGTAAAATCCGTAAATTTCGAAGATGAGATCGACGTCGAAAAAAGCCGTATTAGTTATAACAGTCCATGTGGGTTTTTTGGGGGTTTTTTTGGCTCAAAGGCGTGTACGCTCAAAGAGACGAAATATTCCATCATGCACGAAGAAAAGGAAGAAATGTAAATTAACACTTACTATTGATTAAAGGAAATGCGACAGAAAACATAAATACTACAAATATGTTTTGTATTTTTCATTCATTTTCAAAGAAAAATCACATGGAAGACATTGTTTGTTTTGCAAATATTCAATATTTTAAAAGACAAACTGAAATCTTCATTAGATTTGTGCCCAGTTTTTTTTATTAAAATTTTACTCATCTTTTTTTATTAAAACAAAATAATTTCGAGAAATACATACATAAAAAGTTTTTTTCTGTCAGTCGTCACCGTTCATCTTAATGTCCCTGGTGAGTGTTGGATAACATGTTTTCCCTATGTCCGACACTATTGAATAGATTTCTGTTAAATGTTTATTTTTCTTCTTAAATACATGGAAAATGTTAAAATTGTTTATTTAATATTGGGAGCTCTGATGTCAACAGATTTTTCAACCACAACTAGTTAATCACGTGGACCACTCATTGAATATGGTAACCGCATTCGGAGAAAAGTTTTTTTAAAGGATTAGACTCGAGCAGAAAAAGGTTCAAATAGAATATCAAATGTATTATAATTTTGATACGACCGCCATATGTTTTTTATTTTATAGTCAATGGATGAGCTTTTAGGTGGATGTTCAGCCTACTAGAAATAACAGTTTAAATACTACTAAAATCACACCTACTGTTTTAAAAAGACAAACTGACCAGTAAAGTCCTAGATACACTATATGTGAAGAACCCCAGTTCCCCCCAAAATCTACGACAGGATGATCATGACGATGCTGATAAGTCACCCCAATCAGAACTGAACTTGGCTCAACATCAATTTATCCTCGTTCCATCTACCATCAACAAAGGATCATTTGCAGATGTCCCTTACTGTTTTGACAGCAACTGATGTGAACCTTCTCTAAATCTGTAATACAAAACTATTCATTTTAATATTTAAGTGTAAGCTTTATAATTTTATGTAAGAAACTTTTGTTAAATTATATTCTAGACACTAGTATAATAATAAAGAAGTTCAGGGATTTGTCTAAAACCCTCAGATTCCTAATTTATTTTGAGTTGTAATAAAACACATTACACAGAATATTTGATATAAGGTCAGACAAGTACTTGGGAACCAATGCAACAAAGTTTGCTGAGCTATTCTTTTCAACCCAGACTAACTACTATGAATTATACTCAAAACTCTATAAATTAAATAATTTATATAACTACCATTTACTGTATATTCTCTAATAATCTTATCCAAATTGATTTATTTTATATATATAAAAAATGGTTGCGTTGGAGTCAAATCTTTATCTAAATAAAATAATTTTTAGACACATTCAATATTAATTCAGTAGTAATTGAAACATTATATTACAACCCCTAATTAATAAACTAAATTAATTTAAAAACTATAATGTAATAAAATTCATTAATTAATTAATTAAATAAACATCTAAATAAATCTATTTCGAAATATATAATAAATATATTTTGATTAATTAAAAAATTTATTACAAACTATAAACTTAACTGTCATATATAATAAATATATATTATATATCATTTTAATACTCAAAACAAATGCTAAATAATAATAAATAAACTTATTATATGGGTAAAGTAATTTATATTTAGATCAAATACTTTGTTCTTTAATTGAATAAATAAAGTACATATTATCATAATAAATAAATATTACATAAAGAAAAAATTATTATACTACACATTCAAAATTATTTATTTAACATTACTAAAACTATTACGAAAAAAGATATATATACTTAAAACTATAAATTTTAGTAGACATATAATAATCATAGTAATAACAATATCGACCACAAAAAAATGAAATAACTATCTTTTAATCTATATTCATCAAATAAATTATATATTTAGTAATAAAATAAACATCTAAATATAATCTAACTGTAAGTATTTAAAGAACCTTTACTAACTCTTATTGACTAATACTCAAACCACCTACAGAAGTGCAAACATAACACTACTATCATTAACTAATTAATTTATTTATTTAATAATATTAAATTAGACTTATTAAATTATGTAATATACAATATAAATCACATACTAAATTTTAGAATTAATACTAATACAAAATATAACTACAAATTAGAAACAAAATAGGGTTTAAATATAGTCGCTATTTATTTTAAAATTTATTATATAAGTAAAGTAATTTGTGTCTACATTTAATTTTACGTTTGTCCAATGTATTCACTAATTTATTATGATTAATAAATAATATTTCATTAAATTCACTAGAACATAAATAACAATAATTGCTACCTATACTATATGATTTCGCCTTACAAATTATCTTCCACTTAAGATTATACTTAATTTGTTGGGATTTTAGTCCCCATATGTATTTGCTAAACCTTGTAGAATACATAAAATTCCTATTTTTAAAGGAATGCATATGCTGTGCTACTCTTAATTTAATTTTAGAGGAAGGGGACCCTATATAAATGGCATTTAAGTTATTATTATTCCAATTATTCTCATTAAATAATGTAACTATACATTTATATACATCGTTTAAATAACCTTTATCATTAAATTTACACTTAGTTTTATCTCTACATGTACAATCTAAGAGTGCCTTATCTTTATTATTATTGGTATGATTATAAAATTTCGTTTTATAGAAATTATTCAACTTAAATTTGTTAAAAGAAGAAATAATGTTACCTACATTATTAGTAGTAGAATGACCAACTCCAAAATTATTACAAGAGAAATTTTTTTATATTTATGATTATCATGAATGAATTGTTCAATATTTAAAATCTCTTTAATAATGTTAGTTTTAACTTGAGCCCCATAAGGAACAATTAACCAAATTTTATTCTTATTATTTATATTTCTATTATTATTATTATTATATTATTATTATTACCATTATTATATTTCTTTTTAATATTATTAAAATTAAAATTATAATTTATTGAATTAAAATTAAATTTCATCTTATTTCTATTTTTTAAAATTATTATAAGTACTACTATTATTACTATTACTACTACAACTACCACTAATATTACTATTATAATTATTATATTTATTATTAATATTTTTATTTTTAATAAAGAATTTAATAATCCGAAGTGTACTGTATAATATATCCATTATGGCTGATCTTACCAATTGGTTTCATGCTAGAGATTCAATGGAGTGTAAGGTAATAATCAAATGATGTAACCTTGCACTCATCAGAGGTAGCTGATATAGAATGAAATTGCCATACTGGCTGTAATGGATATATAATACTGTATGTTTTGGATAATATACCCACTCTATTGAAAAATATATAAGTGCATTTTTCCTGACTTACGGACTCTTAGACAACTTACACACACACACATATTCACTGAGGGATACTGCTTTCTACACATACAAGTACAGCCGCCTTTTCAAGTATGTTTCTGTTTCAGTTGCTCATACAATCAAGTATATTAGATACATATAAAAAGTTAATTATGAAGAGACATCCAGTCTCTGGATTCACAGACGTTACATAATAATAGATTATCCTCTCATTTAACCATCTGTATAGACTCCCTTCAGCATGTCCCACAATTAGATTAAAACCTGTACCGTGCATTGTGGTTAATCATGTTTGTATTTGTGTCTCAAAAACAAACTCACGTTTTTACATATATATATATATATATATATATATATATAGTGGTATGGGCAACTGGTGCAAATTGCATAAGAATTCCAATGGAAGTTCTGTTTGGGTTAAAATTTTCTTCATATTTTTTTTCTTTAACAGAACAAGCTTTACTTTTCCACAACACCCTAAAATAGCAAAATTCTATCTTACATTTTGATAAATGTATCAAAATATTTTTCCTGAGTCTTCTAACCTTCATTTTGGTCAATAGACATATGTATGTATATATATGTGTTGATATAAAATGAGTGTGCTTCTGAAAATTCTGTTTGCTGCCCTTGACAAAATGGCAAGAACTCCATAAATTTCCAGTGGTTTTTAAGAACGCCTGTTTGATTTTGTGCCAGTTTTGTTGTTGACTGTGCTTAAAATTTTTAGAATGAAATACTGAAGTTGTGGAGCCAAAATTTCAGCTTGTTTTGGTATTGGAAAACCAAATTGTAAACTTGTGTTTCTCTCTGGATCAACAAATAGAAAGATATCTCACAAATTTTGATGCAGAGAGTAACAGTTGGTTTATTTTAATCCAAGAAAAATACACTGTTGAAGTGTGTGCTGCATAGTTTTTTGACTTCCTCTGTAAATAAGAAACAAGAGAAATTAAAAATCGAAAAATACATTTTCACCATTTCAAAACATCAATATTTTTAAATAATAATTTTTTACTCAATAGATACATGTACGTAGAAAAGAAAAATCAGACCCCCTGTTGAAGAACTCATCTCAGCTATGCCCAGCAGATAAGATGGACAAAAGCACTGCTGCAAGAACAGTTAGTGATATTCATTGCACCAGCCACTCTATTACAAAGGAATTCTTCCTCAAGTGTAAAATGCTCTCTTTTTTTATTTGGTAGCACGAAAAGGTATCTGTCAATGATTGGTATTTACTCAACTTTTGCTCCTCTGCATTGCAGGTGAGAGTTATCAGGATGAAGCAACCAGATTGGCACTAGAGAACATGAGGTGTTCCAGATGAGTGACTTGCCACCAATGAATAGGAAAGAATGCTACCCTCCCCCAAACAACTAACTTCAGTTTAAGCCACCTGGTTCCAGTTGTGCTGGAGGGTTCCAGCAGTATTGATGCCTCTTTTAATGATATCATAGTGTGCAGTGTGTTGAGAAAAATGCCCAGCACTGTGATGATACAGGAAAGATGACTTTTTTGTTTTCAAAAACGTTTACCACTCCCTCACTCCTTTCTATTGTGCTCTCTTTTATCACTCTTGTTCTTATCATTAGTTCATTTTCTTTTTTTACTCTTCTCAACTCTTTAACCCTTTTGTTACCAACCCGGCTGAAACCGGCTCTGTTGTACAAATGTCTTGTTTCCATAAGTTTTAAATTAAAATCTTCCACCAAACCTTAGTCACAATTTATGTTCCTAATACAGTTGAATGGTAACTAAGTTATTTTACTAAATTCTTTGTTATATTTAAAGTAATTGAAAGAAACATAGAACATCTCAAAATAAATACAGTAACGAAAGGGTTAACCTTGGTTGTACTGAGACAATGCAGAGAAGAGAAGACTCACATTAGTCATACAAGAGATGATGCAACAGCATGCACTGGTGAATTAATGAATGAAAAGAGACAAACATAAAGTAGAGAGGACATGAGAACCTCTGAATGCCAGTGCTATAATAAACTCCACCTATACATCCTGAAAAGTGGTTGGTAAGCAAATGGAGAAAATGTCAGCTAAAAAGGATGCTTTAGTCTTGTCAGGGACAAAACAATCCATCTATTCACAACATGTACCTAGTATCTATATTTTAAGAGATGAGGAATTATGTATATTATTTACATTCGACGGATATTTGTCCTCATCTTGTTTGTTGTTAACACAACATTTCGGCTAATATACCCCCCCACCTCCAGCCTTCTTCGTGTTAACAACAAACAAGATGAGGACAAATATCCGTTGAATGTAAAAAATGTACCTAGTATATTCTGCAAAATGGTCAAAGATAGAAGTGCATCCAGGAATAGAAACCATGTCAAAAATGGAAAGTACAAGTGAGAAATGGTCCTTAATCCATCTAGGAGGACAGTAACTTGGATTATAATAAATCCAACTCATGCTAACATAGAACTGAGAATATAAAATGATGATAAAAATAAAGTTATTACTCCTGTTATGGCTTGGAGAACAATAACAGGAGGGACTAAAATAAGTTTTGAGGAACACCTACCTTCACACTAAGTACATCACTGAGCTTATTGCCAACTGTAACTTACTGATGGTACACCTACATGGCTTGCACTGCTCTCACCAACCATTCATCTATATCTAGTTTTTATGGAGACTACTAGGCTACAGAGAGTGGTACATGTCAAAGGCCTTTTCAACACCAACAAATGCTATGTAGAGAGACTTCCTCTTAGTTGCAAACTTCTCTTGCAATTGTTTCACTAAGAAGAGAGCATCAGTAATAACTTGACAAAGCACAAATCAGAACTGCATCTCATCTAAGCTGATTCTGGTCTTAATCAGCTGTGCCAAGATTCTTTCTCTTATTTTTCTAACTGGGTCCAACAGTTTGATACCTTTGTAGTTACTTCCCTCTGGAGCATCTCCTTTCTATTTGTAGCAGTTGATTCTGCTACCCACTAATAGGGGTATGATAGCTCCCTGTATTGAGATAACTATGTGATTCTCTCAAGTCTCACTTCATCAGGTAATTTCAACAGCTCAACAATTATCCCTGCCAGCCTGGCAAATTTGTCTGCTTAGTGGTCATTTCAATAGTTGTCAGGTCCACTTGGATTAGTCCTGCTTTCTACTACACATTTCCTACTTTCAATGACCTCTTGTAATATTTCCAAGCCTCTTTTCACCCCTCAGCATCAGTAAATTTGACATTGACATTTTGAACACACTTTTCTCCAACATTTTAATTTACATGACACGCTACTATCTATCATTGTGATTAACTTTCCATCTTCACTATGTTATAGAAGTAATACCTAGCTGTCCAAGCTCATGCTCTCTAGTTGTAAAAGCCCTCTGTTTCCTCATCATCGTGCACAACATCTAGAACCTCTCTATGCTTAACTGAGAATGGTTTCAGTTTCTATACCTTCCTCCTCTAGACTATCGTTTGTCACTTTCATCATCTGACACAAGATCCCCTCCTCAAATGCCCCCAGCCCTCTCAAAATCCTTGTCTTGCAAGTTACTTGGTGACCCTTCCAGAGCTGGTGCTGCAATAAGCAATCAGTCCACACTGCAAAGTGGTTGGCATTTGGAAGGGCATCCAATGAAAAAAATCATGCCAAAACTAGCCTTGCCTATGCTAGTGCAATGTAAAAAGCACTGAGTCCACTCTGCAGAGTGGTTGGTGTTAGGAAGGACATTCAGCTGCAAAAACAGACAGAGTAACCTGGGGTAGTCTTTTACCTGGCCGGCTTCTGTCAACCGTCCTACCCATGCATGCATGGAAGATGGACGTTAAATGATGATGATGATGATATATATATGTATATATCACCATGATCGACCAGGCTATCAGATGTAGTTACACATCGCTGGTCACAATGCGTTCGCATTGTTTTAGCCTTCAAATGATGCCACCCCACTGGCTAAGCGAGCAGGCCAACAGAAGAAAGAGTGAGAGAAAGTTGTGGTGAAAGAGTACAGCAGGGATCACCACCCCCTGCTGGAGCCTCGTGGAGCTTTTAGGTGTTTTTGCTCAATAAACACTCACAACGCCCGGTCTAGGAATTGAAACCGCGATCCTACGACCGCGAGTCTGCTGCCCTAACCACTAGGCCATTGCGCCACCACATATATGTATATATATATATATCGATATGCAAGGGTACAACCCAGGGTTCCAAGTGTAGGAAGTTTGTAAGCCTCAAGCAGTCTGTAGCAGGTACAGAAAACAAAAAGTGGACTGTGTATGTTCAGGAACAATAAACATTTTATTGGCATTAAATAAACCAACCACTCTGCAGGGTGGACTCAGTGCTTTTTGAAGTTAGGAAATTCGATAAGCTTAAGATTTCTGTATAGCTCACTGTTAGCAACTAGAGTTGCTATGAATGCGACAATAAATGCAAATTAAGGGATTGGAACAAGCAAAATGCAGGCTGCATATGTTTCCTAGCTAGCAGATCCTCTGATGTAATAATTACCCAATGGTGGGTACTCAGCAGGTTGAGGATATCTTAATTAGCTTTAATTTTTCCATTCCCATGTCTTCCACACTGTTCGTGTTTGCAGGAGTTGTACAGAAATCTTAAGCTTATCGAATTTCCTAACTTCAAAAAGCACTGAGTCCACCCTGCAGAGTGGTTGGTTTATTTAATGTCAATAAACCTCGCCAAGTTAAATATTTAAACCACCTGATGAATGACTGTAACTCGAAAATTTAAAGAAATTAACAGCCATGAAATGATCGTAGTGTTATATTAATTATATTTTTTTAATAATTTTGTTATATATTTAAATAATATAAATTAAATAATCTTATGTATTGGCTTAAGTTTTTCATTGTATGATTTGCCTAATAGTGGTTTTATCTCTAATTTAATATAATATATATATATATATATATATATATCCAGTTATCAAACCCACAACTTAATCCTAAGTCCAACATTTTGAAATACTATTCCACATACACACTGTGCATGGTATAGTAGCTTGAGATGTGAGCTGAAATTCAATTCAAATAATATTCTTATTACTTCAAAAAAACAACAAAAAACAAGCCAAACTCATCAGAGAAAAATGAAAAAGAAAAAAAAAATTTATGTTTGAAAAGAAGAACTGTTGCAATAATGATGATGGTTAGGGTAAAACTTAAAATGAAAATAAATTTAAATAAAGTATTTCCACTTGCATTTCATTTCATGCATA
This sequence comes from Octopus sinensis, assembly GCF_006345805.1. Lineage (NCBI taxonomy): Eukaryota > Metazoa > Mollusca > Cephalopoda > Octopoda > Octopodidae > Octopus > Octopus sinensis. The sequence continues at coordinate 125,816,353 of NC_043001.1, read as the reverse complement.
AATTATCAATTTTCAGTTTTATGTTTTTATATTTAATTCTTCCTTCTGATTTCAATAAATGAAAATGCTACAGTTTTTTTTATTATCTGTTTTAAATTTAAAAAAGAAAAAGGCATTAATAACACAAACTTTGATCACAATTCATATTGTGGAATGGTGTTATACCCTTGGACAACATATAACTGTGTTTGCTTCAACTTGCTTGGCTGACAAACAAATTGCAATGCTATTTCATGGTTGAGTAGTTAACAGCAGAAAGAGCAGCCAGCTATAAAAATATACAACTGTTCAATTTTACAAATCTCTTCCCTTTTTCCTCTGCCCCCTGCTAGCCACTTCATCCCAAAACTATTCATGTTGACATGGAATAAAAAAAAAATGGATATACAATACAAAGAACCAGTTTTACAAGAGTGAATGACCAAACACACACAATATCTAGAACATACCATTGATTTCAATGAGATTGGCATTTTTCTGGTTAATAACCACATAGAATTCTCGATGGTCAGATTTTTTCCCTACAACCCAAGAGTCATTCAAAGTCTTCACAATGGTTTCTGCATCATCTTCGCACCTGTGAACAAAAACAGAGACACCAGAGAATTTATGCATTGGTTTTGTTGAATCCTGTTGGCAAAGAGTTAAAAACGAACCACAATTAAAGACTTTATGCATTAACATGAATTATGTATAATAAATTGCATTTTATTAATGATGTCAAAAATAGTTCACAGCTGAAGGCAGCATACTATAATGCTCTTTTACTAGAGTCCTCAAAAGGTTAATAGTTTTGTAATCTATAGCCACAGACAGTATTGTATAATAGCTACTACTGTCAGTACTGTGTAATAAGATAAAGGGTTAAGACCCTCTTTGGTCATCAATGATCATGGGATTGCACCTAGAAAGTTCCTCTCTGAGGCACAAGTCTGGGCAAGGTTGTTTATGAAAGACCAGTCTCCCATGCATGCCAATCTCCCCTCTCCAAACCACCAATATTCTTTTCTACTCAAGGCACAAGGCCTGAAATTTTTGGGGAGGGAGGCAGTCAATTACATCGACCACAGTATGCAAATGGTACTTAATTTATCAACCCCAAAAGGGTGAAAGGCAAAGTTGACTTTGGCGGAATTTGAACTCAGAACATAAAAGTCAGATGAAATACTGCTATGCATTTCACCTGGCATGCTAACGTTTCTGCCAGCTTACCACCTTCCACACCACCAATGTTATCCAAGGAAAAAGCAAAGACCGATGAGCTTGGCATCAGTGACATCGCAAATCATTTCTACAGGTGAGTGAGCAGGAGCAACGTGAAATAAAGTGCCTTGCTCAAGAACACAACATACAACACTGTCTGGGAACCGAATGTGCTACCTCATGATTATGAGCCCAACACTCTAACCATTGAGCCATGCGCCTTCTACTGTGAAATAATTCTGGCAGTAAATCCTGTTTCTGATAGTTTAGCCATTTTAACACATTTAAACTCATCTCTCCAGTTCATTATATTTTGTTCATTATATTAGATAACACTCATCTCCCCTATTCTGTTTCTTTATTACCCACAAGGGCTAAACATAGAGGGGACGAACAAGGACAGAAAAAGGGATTAAGTCGATTACATCGACCCCAGTGTGTAACTGGTACTTAATTTATCAACCCCGAAAGTATGAAAGGCAAAGTCGACCTCGGCGGAACTTGAACTCAGAACGTAACGGCAGACGAAATACGGCTACGCATTTCGCCTGGCGTGCTAATGTTTCTGCCAGCTCGCCACCTATTCAATCTCCCCTATTCATTGTACCATGCTGTCTGTGTAGGTATGTCATCAGACATGCTTGACCCTCCTGTTTCTCTGAAACTCACCCACCCTCCATGTCATCTGTAAAATTTAACTGGTCCATGCCACCTGTAAAAAGAGGGATGGCACAGTAACTACATGTATTCACTCACCCCACACTATCCTGTACTCAATACACCCAATCATTACCCTTTCTATATTATATGGAAATTGTACAAAGCATCATCTAAGTGTATGACTGTATGCACCACATAACTGTGTGTATGTGAATGTTTAGAATAAGTGCAGTAAAAAAAAAATTGTTGAACTACAGATGGTGATATTTGTGGATATTTGTCAGTCAACAAATCATCTTGTAGCATTGTACTTTCGAAGATGAGTAGAAAGAAACCCCACCCCGCTTATCTGAAAAATAATTTATGGTTAGCAACAGGAAGAACATCTAGCAGCAAAGACAATGCCTTAATAACATACATTCATCTAACCCAGTGCTTCTCAACCAGGGTCCATACAAGAAAATAGTAAATTGGGGATCCACAGTAGTATTTTAAGGTGCCCTGAAAAAAATTTGCTTTAGATGTATGTATTGGTATGTATTGCAAGAAACAGGTTTCTTTTCTCTCGCAGTTTACACGGTTCAACCTCCACAAATTAATGTGTGGAAACATTAATAAATAACATTCTATAAAACTAGTTTTAAAACATTGAATGGCAATGTGGTCCAGCAGAATAAAATAGCAATCAAAGAGGTTCCATGGATAAAAAATGGTTGGGAAACCCTGATCTAATTGGTGAGTATTCTGGGAGAATCGGTGGAGAAAGATCAGAAAGCAATTATCTCTGTTGGCAACAAATGAGTTCTCATTACAAGAATAAAAATGGTTGAGAACTCCTGAAGCCCATGCTAGAATGAAAAAACATATGAAAGTACAAATATCTATATATATATAAAGCTGAGAATGTATGTATGAATCCCTAAAGAAATACCCAACTGATTTCATTCAAATTTTACACATGTATTACTTAGGGTCCATGGAGTGTCATAGGCCCCAAAAATTTTTCAACTTTTGCCTATGCAGCCCCAGAGCAATCTTTTACACTGGTTCAGTATTACGTGTCAAAAGTGAATATTGTTTCACTTTTATTCTTTCTAATGTGATAACACCAAGTCTAAAGTATATAAAAATACACATTTACCATTCAATTACCAGTTAATAATTATCACAGCAGTTGCAAGCTTGCTAAATATTAACCCTTAAATTAACATTTAAAACATGTGCTTAATATATAAACATTTTATGGAGATAATCTTTCTATAGTCAAATATAGTACAGGACATTTTATACCATGGTGAAGATGACAACATCACAGTTTGCATACGAGTGTGTATATGTCTATCAGTGTGTGTGTGTGTGTGTGTTTCCACGTTCAACGACGATGTCACATTTTGTACATGAGTGTGTTTGTGTTTCCGCATTGGGGACGTTATTCAACACATACATATACATATGTGACGTCTGATATGTTATGTGTGGGCTGCCATGGTCTTCCCCACCTTCCCTCCCAAGCCAATATATGTAGAGGAACACTTCTATCAACAAGGATATGTGTCCTGCACCTCATTAGCACCACCGTCCCAGACACATACCTGAAGCATAGAAAGTTGTTAAAAGAGAGAATTTGGAAGAGCATCTGGCCATTGGAGTTCTCGCCGAGGGTTAGCTGTTCGAGTGGCTTCATGAAGCACTCCTTTACCACCCCACTGCCTCCACATATACATACTAATCTAACTGTAGAACTATTGTACAATATTCCTAATTTAAAGAAAAAAACGTGTAGAGAGAAAAAGAATACTTACTTAGAGAAATCTGAACTGATGTCACTTAAGAGCTTGATTGTATCAGGGGGAATGTTTAAATTTGTTGATTTCTTATTGTCACCATGTACAGTCGTCTTCTGGGCCAGATTCATATGATTGAAGTACACATATTTGTACTGTGGTTCACTAAAACTGGAACAATTGCAAAACAAGCAAGGACATGCACATGTAGTATATAATAATAATTTATCATGCATCTATATAGATATATAAATTAAGCAAAATTTAGATTCAGATGAATATGGTACTTAAGTTAAAGGCACCAGAATTTTGTATGGTATTATCCATATAAATCAAATGGGGTGATTATAATCAAAATAAGCAACAAGGATATGCAAGGTAGAGTGTTTAATAAAATGAAGTAGCATGAAACAATTGTACTACTCTACCTTGGATATCCTTGTTGCTTACTTTGATTTTATATATATATATATATATATATATATAAGAATTTATTTAGAAATTCAAAGGTGACATAAGAAGAGCATTGTGTTTCTGCCACATTGTAGTTCATTTAATTACAAATTTTCATTAGTAGTAGTATGCAAATAAGGCAGACCAATTCAGTTCTATTAAAGGTTGTATATGCTGTAAATAGATATGAGCACTAATTCTTTCTGTGGATGGGAAAATGAATATGGATGGAAGCACTCCGTCGGTTACGACGATGAGGGTTCCGGTTGATCCGAATCAACGGAACAGCCTGCTCGTGAAATTAACGTGTAAGTGGCTGAGCACTCCACAGACACGTGCACCCTTAACGTAGTTCTCAGGGATATTCAGCGTGACACAGAGAGTGACAAGGCCGGCCCCTTGAAATACAGGTACAACAGAAACAGGAAGTAAGAGTGAGAGAAAAAGTAAGAGTGAGAGAAAGTTGTGGTGAAAGAGTACAGCAGGGATCACCACCATCTCCTGCCGGAGCCTCGTGGAACTTTTAGGTGTTTTCGCTCAATAAACACTCACAACGCCCGGTCTGGGAATCGAAACCGTGATCCTATGACCGCGAGTCCGCTGCCCTAACCACTGGGCCATTGCGCCTCCACAGGAAAATGAATAAACAGTTTGATGAAGCGTTAACAAATACTGAAACTAACAATCAGGTTGGTCTTCTTTTTCTAGTCACAGAGGGAAAAAAAACCACTATTTATTCATGGTGTGTACTTTTCACAGTGAGATTAAAAAGAATGTTTACTAAAAAACACATGCTCATAAGCCTTTATAATCTAGTGATTCTATCAATTATTACTTTATGTATATTTGGAGGCGCAATGGCCCAGTGGTTAGGGCAGCGGACTCGAGGTCATAGGATCGCGGTTTCGATTCCCAGACCGGGCGTTGTGAGTGTTTATTGAGCGAAAACACCTAAAGCTCCACGAGTCTCCGGCAGGGGATGGTGGTGATCCCTGCTGTACTCTTTCACCACAACTTTCTCTCACTCTTACTTCCTGTTTCTGTTGTACCTGTATTTCAAAGGGCCGGCCTTGTCACTCTCTGTGTCATGCTGAATATCCCTGAGAACTACGTTAAGGGTACACGTGTCTGTGGAGTGCTCAGCCACTTACACGTTAATTTCACGAGCAGGCTGTTCCGTTGATTCGGATCAACCGGAACCCTCGTCGTCGTAACCGACGGAGTGCTTCCACTTTATGTATATATATAGATTCAAGTAGTTAAAGTAGTGAGGAAAGACAAACAATTAGGCAAGCATGACAAGGACATTCGATTTCATTTAATTCAATCTAAATTTAGCTACATAACAAATGGTCAAAAATGCATTTCTATTAGTTTGAATCATCCTGAAGAAAACTCCTCATATCCACCCCGCCTCTCTCTATGCTAGGGGTGTAACCAGTCCACTTGTGCGTGCCTTTACTTCATTAGACACTAAACTCTGCTTGTGAAGACCAGCTGAGGCAAGTGAAATCGAAGTCGAAATCAAATTCGGTGACTGGCATCCGTTGCTAGTGGAGCGCTAAGCGTACCATACGAGTGAAATCGTTGCCAGAGCAACAAGCTGGCCTTCGTGCCAATGGCGCATTAAGCACACCATTCAAGCGCGATTGTTACTGCGTCGCCTTACTAGCACTTGTGCTGGTGGCATGTGAAATATTCGAGTGAGGTTGTCGCCAGTACCGTTGGACTAGCTCCTGTGCAGGTGGCATGTAAAAATCACCATTTGGGCTTGGCCGTTGCCAGTACCACCAAACTGGCCCTCGTGCAAGTGGCATGTAAAAGCACCCACTACACTCTCGGAGTGGTTGGCGTTAGGAAGGGCATCCAGCTGTAGAAACTCGGCCAGAGCAGATTGGAGTCTGGTTCGCCAGACCTCAGTCAAATCGTTCAACCCATGCTAGCATGGAAGGTGGACGTTAAATGATGATGATGATGATGATATATATATATATAATATATATATATATATATATATATATATATATAATCTAATAAGCAAAGATTAAAAAATGAGCTACTATAAGTTTCATATTCAAATAGGGCAATGATTGAATGAGGTTGTAAAGTGTGCCATTTACTATGCTGTATCTTTCAGGCTCAAAAATTACAGGATAGTACGTGGCAAGCTATAAAAGCTCATTTGATCATTGTACTATCTGAGCATGAAACTTATAGTAATTCATTTAAAAATTTTTGCAGGATGGAATAATTTTTTTGTTGATTCTCCCAATAGCAGTTCAATATACTATAGATAAATATAGATCATTAGCTCCTACACGCATTTTTTTTTCTCTCCTTGTTTTTTTCCGTGTATCTTTCTGTTGAAGAGCGTAGGCTCGAAATGTAAAAGACTTTTTCTATTTCTATTCCTGAGTGCTATACTAATACATTTGTTTGTTTGTACTCCACCTGCCTTCGTCTTTTGTTTATTTTCGTAAACCTTCTCATTTATATATATATATATATATATATAGAGAGAGAGAGAGAGAGAGAGAGAGAAAAATAATGTAAATGTGTGTGTGTGTCTATATATATAGGGGGGGGGGAGAATTCACAAAAAAACAACAAAAAACGAAGACAGGTGGTGTAGACAACAAACAGACGTATTAGTATAACACTTGGGAAGTGAAAGTCTTTAACATTTCGCGCCTATGCTCTTTCACAGAAAGAAACAAGGAGAGAAAATAAAGAACGTGTAGTGGCTAGCGATCTATCATGGCGAATATATATATATATATATATATATATATATGGGGAGTGATTGTGTTAACATATTTGTGCGGTGATGATTAAAAATCTCATTAGAAAAAATTATGTGGTAAGGAAAAAATGATTTCACTTCATATGTAATGTTATAAAAATTGATCAATGTTGCATTTTCTTTACTGTACTTAATAATAATTTAATTATTTGAGTAATTTCTAACATCTTTTTTCCTCATTATCACCAACATCATTTCATATTCATGTGTTGGACAGGTTGTCATGCTCCATGCTCTCTTGTACACACAAAATAAACCCGTTGACTTTAGTTTTGTTCATCTGTTATTGTATCAGTACTAGAGAGTTGCCCCTATGTGGAAAAGATCAAAGAGCCTCCCCTAACCTGCATCAGTTCATTTTAAGAATTACTGCCCATACAGACCGGAGCCTGGTGCAGCCTTCTGGCTTCCCAGATCCCCGGTCAAACCGTCCAACCCATGCTAGCATGGAGAACGGACGTTAAACAATGATGATGATGATGATGACAGACATGTAACTATTGATGTGATCTGTGGATACCATGTCTTGAGTGTAAGTTTTATGATTAATTGAAAATTGTAACAAGGACAAGAATTAAATCTAGGTTTAAACAGTTAACTTAATACAATGAGGCAGAAATGGTTTATAATCAATGTTCTAGGTTTGTTGGTTGCCATTGTTAAGTTTTTCTGAAATAATATTATAAAATAAGGAAGATATGATGATTAATAAAGCAAAACTCATTAGTGATAATAATCTGCAACTTATATAACAATGAATGAGAAATATATAAATAAATGGGTGGAAAAAGAGTGGGTGTGTATTTATCAAATTATTACTTATTCAGAAATATGATAGGCTTAAAATAATATAAAAGTTCTAAAACAGTGTTTTCCAATCTATTTTCCCCCAGGCCATACTTTCCAGAAAAATGTATGCCCACTAATGGTTGGGGAAAAAAACAAATAAACTTGATTTTAAATATTTTATCACAATTATTTAATACAAAAGAATTTACTTGTAACTCTTTTATTAATTACTAAGTACAAAAAAAAAAGTACATTATTGACTATGAAAAAAAAAAAGATTTTCACAATTCCATGTCCCACTGCAAAAATAAAAACTTTAAAAAATTTGGATCCCACACCCCACATTGGAAATTATTGTTCTAAAGATTAAATGTCAGCAAGATGAGATTGATTCAGAATGTTTATTAAGGATGGACAATGGAATTTAACCCTTTCATTACTGTATTTATTTTGAAATGCTCTTTGTTTCTTTCAATTACTTTAAATATAACAAAGAATTTAGTAAAATAACTTAGTTATCATTAAGCTAGTGCTAGGAACATAAATTATGACTAAGGTTTGGTGGAAGATTCTAATTCAAAACTTATGAAAACAAGACATTTGTACTACAGAGCCGGTTTCAGCTGGGTTGGTGACAAAAGGGTTAATATAATTTAGAAGTGCAAAGGTGACAGGGTGCTGCTTCTTTGACTGTGAAGAATTTTGCAAAAGAATTCTCCACTACAATATTACTTGTAATTAACTTTCTAATGCTGCATTAAATATGTTAACACTAACTTAATGAGTGTTTATTTAAATGTTTTACCTTAATGACTTTTTTGAATACTGTTCAGCAATATCGGAAGCAAGTGTTGTTAAAGTTTGTCCCAGGAATGCATCAATTTTCTTACACGTCTGAAAGGTCAGTGGTGTGTTGACTGCATAAAATAATAATTGTTATACAATGTTTATTTTTATGCCAAATTAGAATGATTAAAAATGCACAATCTATAAGCATGTCTTTTTATAAAATACTCAATATTTAAACAGGTACATGCTATACACCTACAAATACACAGACTGATATTCTTCCCTTTAAGAATTTCCATTTTTCTGCTAGAGTGAGATAAAATCTCAATGAGACAGAGATTTTGATGCCGTGTACCAATTGACCACATTATCATTGTTCAAACCATACAATAGCCATTATGCTGAGTCTTCTCCAAAGGAAAGTGAAATATATGTCCATCAGCCACAGTCCTTTTGACTGACAACAGATTCTACTTCTATTTTATGATTGAATGATTAACCTCAAGCAAGTCTAAAAGTAAATCCCCCCCCCCGCCTTTTTTTAAAGAATATATAAATGTCCAAATTTTCAAAATATCTCTCTATATATAAACGGCAAAATGTCTGTGTGTGTGTCCTTTATACAAATCCATAGTTTTTCAGTTAGAGGGCTCGCACTTTCTGTGGTCATTCAAAACCGTACAAGGGTGGTCGTGCACATCTTTACATTTCCCCAGTCACCCCGCAAAGCCATTAAAAAATCAATAGAAGTGACATGTTTGTGAATTTTCTATCCAAAACCCAATCAAAATGCCTGAAACTTGATATGCCAATTGAATGCCAGCTAGCATTTGGACAGTACTCACATGTATGTGTGCACGCAGCTGTATATGCATGCACTAGCACTATGACCCGGCATTGCTGGGTCATAGTGCTAGTCTAGTAATAAAGTGTTTCAAAATCAAAAAAAGCTGGCCTTTTTTTCAAGACGTATGGAAAGAACATTCTCCTCCATGGAGCTGGAACTTGGACTATGAAGAAAGAGGTTCAAGATCACCTTTATAGTACATACACCTGGTTTCTCTTGAAGAAAACATCTCATTCAAATCATCTTTTCCACTGTTGCTCAATGCATAACAGACTATACTGGCCACTGCTTTCATGTTAATCAAGAAGCCACATTAGATGTTATATTTTAGAGACTTTATCACCATAATAGAGGATGAAGACCACTCATCTACATGGATATTGTTAGTAGAGACACAAAACATGCAACTGAGGACCTAAAGCTGAGTGGGATAGAGAATCCTGACATGGCATTATGGAACACATCTTATTTGCAGCAGCTCGAAGAATAGAAATATTCTATCCATTTCCCAAGGTGGATACAAAAGAAAGTAATCTATTAAAAATCCTTTCTGAGCTATTCCTCCATTTATCAAATTCCCACATATGCATAGTTTCTATTACAGGCACAAGGGCTGATTTAGTGGGGGAGGAGTAAATTGATTACATCAACCCCAGTGCACAATTGGTACTTATTTTATCAACCTTGAAAGAATGAAAGACAAAGTCAACCTTGGCAGAATTTGAACTCAGTATGTAAAGATGAATGAAATGACGCTAAGCATTTTGTCTTATGGCATGTAAAAAGCACCATCCGAGCGTGGCCGTTCGCCAGCTTCGTCTGGTCTCAGTGCCGGTGGCATATAAAAAGCACCATCCGATTCGTGGCCGTTCGCCAGACTCGTCTGGCACCTGTGTCGGTGGCACGTAAAAAGCACCCACTACACTCATGGAGTGGTTGGCGTTAGGAAGGGCATCCAGCTGTAGAAACACTGCCAGATCTGACTGGCCTGGTGCAGCCTTCGGGCTTCCCAGACCCCAGTTGAACCGTCCAAACCCATGCTAGCATGGAAAGCGGACGTTAAACGATGATGATGATGATGTGTTAACAATTCGTCCAGCTGATCACCTTACATGTGTATATTAATAAAGTAGATATCTTTACACATGGATGTACTTTATGGTTCAACAAGCTAACCAGGCAGTTGAAGTTATACATAATTTCAGCTGAGTAAACATAGTAAAAAAAAAAAAAAATTAAGAAAAACACTTTTTTTTAAATGGTTAAAAAGTTTAACAGGTGCATGTATTCCATTAAAAATTACATTTTGAAAAAATATACACGAATTGTACCACAAACAATTAAGTATGGTAGTCATCTTCTAAACACATTGCTCTAGTAGTATACCTAATTACTTGTGTAAGCACAGTAATCCACAAGTCAATAATGATATAAAATCAAATGCCAGCCTCAACTGGGCCTCGTGCCGGTGGCACATAAAAAGCACCATCCGTTCGTGGCCGTTTGCCAGCTCTGTCTGGCACCTGTGCGGGTGGCACGTAAAAAGCACCCACTACACTCACGGAGTGGTTGGCGTTAGGAAGGGCATCCAGCCGTAGAAACACTGCCAGATTTGACTGGGCCTGATGAAGCCTTCTGGCTTCACAGACCCCAGTAGAACCGTTCAACCCATGCTAGCATGGAAAACGGACACTAAACGATGATGATGAATGATGATGATTAACTGCAGTAACTAATAATAATATCTGATGAGTTCTAACTAATAAACCTGCATACTACTCAACATTTTCCCTATGATTTGTAAAATTTCTACATTGGTTATGCTAGAGTTGCAGATGAAGAAGTTGACAAGGAACTGGGCAAATCATCTGCAAGATTGGCAGCTTCTATCCTGCTTCTGACTGTGTGTTACATCTGTAGACAAAGACACCCAACTTTCAAATGATCTAGCCAGTTTATAGAAAGATACACAATAGAAACACTCTGATGAGAGTATTTTGTTAGCTTTCAGTACTGAATTTAATATTCAAACGTTGTATCATTTATCATTTGAATTATAAATAAATAGCTTACCATTAATAAACATGCAAATACTAGCGCTTAGTGCTCTATATACAAGCAAGTAGCATTCTTCATTTTCTTCTTCGGTATTCAGATAAACATGCGGTACCTTTCCCATATTGCTCTCATCTTTGATATCTGGTGGCCCCGTGATGAACCTGTAATGAAAAAAAAAACCCAGAAAAACAATCAGAAAATACTATGAAAATAGAGAGAAGACTTTAGTATGAAACAATTTTCACTGCAGTGGGCTTAACATAATTAGATTGTCAAAATAAACATCAACATAATAGAAACATTGCCAGATCAAACTGGGCCTGGTGCAGCCTTCTGGCTTCCCAGACCCCAGTTGAACCGTCCAACCCATGCTAGCATGGAAAGCGGACGCTAAACGATGATGATGATGATAATTAGAAAAGGGGTTTGGATGATTTGAATCCTACTCATAAGAAACCAAAATATAACTGTAATATGATGTACAGTTGTTAGCTCCAGGTCAGTTCTGATCAAATATGTGCCAGCCATGACTGGCTCATCTTTATTTATTCAGACAACATGGTCTAGTGGTTAGGATGTTCGGCTCACAATCACAATTTTTTCACGCTGAGAGTTGCTGAAGCATGGAACAAACTGCCGGCATCAGTTGTTAGTTGTCGGAGCACTGCATCCTTCAAAACTTCCATGCTTCCTGAGATTCGCCAACACTACACCTGATTTTCTCCCCTCCATACACACACAAGCATGTATCTGACTCATACACTGTTCACTTTCCAGACATTTGTACATTACTGCATATACTTTATACGCACTTTCTGACAAGTTGTGGTGCACCTGAGCACTGTATACAATAATTTCATTATTATTATTATTATTATTATATTATATTATTTCATAAGGTTGTGGATTCGCTTTCCAGACCAGGTTGGGAATTGGGTTCTTCAGCAAGGTGCTTCATCCCATGTTGCTTCAATTATTTTTCTTCTTAATACCTTTCACTTTATGCGGTGCATAAGATGCCAATAAGAGATTTCCATCTGGTTTGTTCTTTGGCAAAGGATTGCAGTTGTACCCAGGTGTAGCCACCTGCCAGATCTTCACTTTCTGTGGACCTTCTCTACATTGTTCTTGACCTCTTGTGTTTCTATCTCCCTTGAGTATCCACCGGAAGGCTTGCATGGTAAAAACGAGTTATCAGCTGAGTGCTAGTGCAGCCCTTTCCCCCTCTATACTTCGAACTGTCATATCCTCAATGTTCCTTTGGGTCAAAGGATGGGCTGTCTGAGAAAGTGTCTGTATCTGCATACAACTACACAGTCACCCAAAACAGTCTAACCCTATTTGTAAAGAAGGAATGTCATTTAAGTCAGATTTGGCTTCCTCAGTACTAATGGGTCAATTGAACATGTAGAAACTTTCTCACTGGTTCTTAAGTTGGCATTCCAGCCATGACCATCACATCTTTTTAGATGTATACAGAACTTGTATTAAGATGAGGAGCCAAGGGAGTTGTTATTTTTGTTGGCAACTTAGGGCAATGACAGCAGTGGCACTGTCACCACCTCCACCACTATCGTTCTAAATCCACTTTTCCTGCTGGCATGGGTTGGATGAGTGGTTGCTGCTCTGCCCTTATTAACTGTGATCACTTTACACAATGTGCAGGGCACATTTTTTGATGACACAGCACTAGGTAGGCAAGCATGTGTCCGACAAGACTAAAGGATCTGCTTGATTCTACACCCAACAAAGTATACTGGCACAAGCACCAGAGATGATAGGGCTGAAAATGAGACGAATAGCAAGGGGCTTCTCTCTTAGTGAAAAAAAAGGCAAACTGCATGTAACATACACTGAATAGAGACGACTAATAAAGATTGAAACAAAATGCGTCGAATATAATTGATTGAATGAGTCATGTAAATTTGCATGAAAGAGGTGGCATAAGTGAGAAGAGAAAGAGTGATTGGGTACGAAAAGCATTAGTTAAACTACATCAATGAGATAACTGCTCTTGCATGAATGACAAAACCATAATTTAATGTCTATTTTTCCATGCTTACATGGGTCAGATGAGATTTGTTGATGTATATTTTCTACAGCCAGAGGTTCTTCCTATTGTCAACCCTCACCTATTTTCAATCAAGGTAATATTTTCTGTATTCTTGACATGCTTTTATGAAATATTGCAAACAAACATCCCTACTTGTATGATGAAGTTAGTTTTACAGTTAGCGAGCAAATGTCAAGACAAAAATACACACATATATATAATAGGGTTTGTTTCAGTGTTTGTTTATGAAATTCACTTACAAGGCAGTACTATATTTGAGGGATGAGGAATTATGTACATTATTTACATTTGATGGATATTTGTCCTCATCTTGTTTGTTGATAACACAACGTTTTGGCTGATATACCCTCCAGCCTTCATCAGGTGTCTTGGGAAAATTTTGAACCTGGGTTCTCAATCCTAAGGTATTTTTCAATGTTGTTATTATTATTATTCAGATTACTGCTTGGAATTGAACTCGGAATCTTGAGGTTAGTAGCCCGTGCTCTTAACCACTACGCCATATGCCCCCAAGACACCTGATGAAGTCTGGAGGGTATATCAGCCGAAATGTGTTAACAACAAACAAGATGAGGACAAATATCCATCAAATGTAAATAATGTTCACCCAGAAGGCTTTGGCTGACTAGAGGTTATAATTGAAGTTACAGAGGTTATAATGTTAGTCTAAAGTACCACTCAGTGTGACTGAATCCAGAACCACTTGATTGTGAGGTAAATTGTATAACCACATAGCCATACCTGCATCAACGTGTCTAATTATTTGATTTCCTTTAACATTCTACTGCCATAACACAATACTGCAGAAGCAACCAAGCCAATGGTGAGAAGCCTCTATTTGATCATTTGATCTGTGAGAAATGACAGCAAAATCTACCCGAGAATACATCCTACCCTTTTAAGAAATAGAACAACACATTTAACAATGTAACCGTAAATACATGTGAAGATACAGGATGGCAACAACTGGAACCGTTTTACTCAAAGACATAATGGATTAGAACAACAACAAGAACTGGAAAACCAAAAAAAAACAAAACAAAACTACAGACATACCTTCCATAATGTACCTGTGAGCTTGCAGTGACCCCAGATAGTTTGACTGGAGATATGTTTTCGGATATTAGGTTTTGTTCCAAGAAACTGGGGAAAAGCCCAGTGATCAAGTACCGGTACATGATTCTCATGTCGTCTTGCTGAAGACCGCTCCTGGGTGAGAAGGTGGACATGTAATACTACATTGATCAAATTGTGAAATGTAATATAAAAAGGAAATAGGAGAGCATAAAAAAAAGTAATACAGAATGGTAGGAATGAACAAAAAATATGGAAACATACTGTATTCTGTCCATCTATCCCAAAAGTCACAACAGTATTTATGTAAGATTAATGAGCTGCAAGCATGGGTGTGTCCATGCAACCTTGCTTTGTAACCATATGGTTTCAGATTTGATTACACTGCCTTACACTGTCAGTAAGTACCTTCTACTAAAACTTTAGTGCCATTCTAGAAGCAGGTCAAAGTGCATCAAAGCAAGAGTCTGCAGACCTCTGGGGATTCACAAAGCTAGTACAAGCGTCTGCGAGCTGAGTTCAAAATTTGTTGAGCTGACAGACCTTTCAAGAGGATGGGGTGTATATAAAGAACAAAATCCATTTGAATAAAATGGATCCTTCATAGATGTAATGTCGAGAACCACCAATATAGAGGTTCCCTCTCTTGGCTTCTACATAAATATATTTTGTAGTCATGTGGCAGATATAGCATTTTGAAATATATAGGATGATACAGAAAATAACAAGTGAGGAAAACACTCAACGTATTCAAATATGCATTTAAATAAATATGGTTTAAGCAGAGAAGAAGGAAAAGTACCTAAGATCTTTTGCAGAAGCTCCAAGAGTGGTGAGAGAAGGGGTGGAAAAAATTGAGCAATGGATAAAGTCCAGCATCTAAGAAAACTACAGATTATCCAAATGGCTTCTACAACATTTTCAACATATTAAAAGATTGTAAAAATATTTTGTGTATTCTAGAAGTACAACCAATTTTATGGCTGATAAATTCTAACAACAAGACATTATATGGACCCCAGTTTGATAAGCACTGGTCTAGAGGGATCAGACAGAATCATGTTATTGTAAAATGAATTCACTAAGTACATGATTATGACTGCTTTGTCTAATTAAGAAGTAACGATGAGTCTGAAACTCCTTGTGCTAAATGCTGAGATAGTTTAATCAGAGTCAGACAAATGAACTCTTACTTACCACACTAACTGGTCATTATAGAGGAATGCTGTGTATTTGATTTCTGGGAATTGGGCCTCCACCTGGTTTATGAAACATTTCATGCGGAGATAGGTGTTCTTATTCAGAGGCAGAAAGTGAATTCCATCAAAAACATCAAGGATGTCACTTTGACATAGTTTTAAAGTAAGTAAATACTACAAAACAAAAACAAGAAAGATAAATGAATAAAAGAGAAAAAAAAAACAAAAAAAACAAGAGAATTGATAGAGATTGAGATTTTTACTCTCACAACTGTTCCTCAGGGCTTACAGTCCTGCATTATCAAACTAAAGTCTCAGACCTCATATCTCAAAAATATCTGGTGATGAATTCTGTATAGGAAGGCTTGTGACTTTTCTCAACAACTGCCTGAGATCTTCAAAGGACAAATAATGATGCTGGCTCATCTTTTTCCCTTAAGTAGGGCCCAGTAGATTGTACTTTATGTTGCCTCACTGCTTGTGAGGGAAGTGATAAAAACCAATAAATTTTAGTGTAGGGTGGGTTTTCCGAAAACAAGAGATATGGCTCAATGAAAGCACAAAAGATATTAATTAAGGATTGGTTTAACCCTTTAGTGTTTAAACCGGCTATATCCGGCCCGAATATTCTGCTCATTTTATGCTCAAACTGGCCAGAACCAGCATCTTACACCTACCCTGCAATGTCATTCTAAAAATAAACAATTACATCTTTCAAATCTTGAAGCTACAAGATAATATCAAATAAATTTTTTTAAATGTAAATGAATAAGGATTACTTCTGACATATTAATTTGAACGCTAAAGGGTTAAATTAGATGTCCAAATATTGGCCACTTTGCTGCAAGCTGATCGTGTCATTAACTTCCAAGTGATCATCACATATAAACCTTGATTGAGATCATCACAGATTAACCTAGGTATTAAAAATCATTCACAGTATCAAATGTTATCACTTAAAGTGTTAATTTTTTATTATTTTCATTTGATGATGAACATGAATGCATTCTATTATTTTTATCATTTAAGCAGTCGAATGCAGTTTGCAGCTACACTGAAGAGATTAGTAGGTAGTAGGTCTTGTGCATGAATGCAAGAAGCAAGTGCAAGATAATCTGTGACATTTTTATTGGTTTCGTGTATAGATGGATTGTATGACCATTGTCTTGGAGTGTCTAGAAAACCTTTACTATTTATTGTATTGACTGATATTAGAAGTATGTCATCATCATCATCGTTTAACGTCCGCTTTCCATGCTAGCATGGGTTGGACGGTTCAACTGGGGTCTGGGAAGCCAGAAGGCTTCATCAGGCCCAGTCTGATCTGGCAGTGTTTCTACAGCTGGATGCCCTTCCTAACGCCAACCACTCCGTGAGTGTAGTGGGTGCCTTTTACGTGCCACCTGCACAGGTGCCAGACGAGGCTGGCAAACGGCCATGATCGGATGGTGCTTTTTATATGCCACCGGCAAGGAGGCCAGTCGGGGCGGCACTGGCAATGACCACATTTGGATGGTTCTCTTACGTGCCATCGGCACTGGTATCACAGCTACAATTTCCATTGATGTTGATCGATAACCCTAACCCAACCCTATGTAACCAAGGACATTTCATCCAATGGGAAATAATAAAATAGTGAGGGAGAGACAAGCTTTAACATTGCATATATATATTTGTATGGATATCTTTTTCTCTCAAAATGTGTGTGTGGAAGAAGGAAGGCACAGACAGAAATTTTATTCCTAATGCATGGCTTCACTGTTCTTAACAACCATAGTACTACATCCTTGTAGATTTGTAAGAGGACGAATGGTGAGAGAGACAAAAAACAGAAAAGGTAAAAATAAAGATGCTGGAATAAATACAAAATGATACCTACCCTTGCAAAGAAGTATTCTAATCGTTGTTGTAATGCCACTACAGACTGTTTTGAGCGCTGGAGAATGTTCATGAAGCTTCCATTAAATAGCTGGAAAACAACCAACAGCACAGTTATAATTACATATTTGGAAAATTCACTGTCATGTTTATCATCACCCATTCTTTCCATCAACATTATTTTCATGTTTGTTATATCTAACCTCACTGCTGTTGTCATTTTCATTATCATTTGCGTATCTGAAATGTTTGTTTTTCTAGGGTGGTGGTATGGGTTGGATAGTAGGAGCACTCCGTCGGTTACGACGACGAGGGTTCCAGTTGATCCGATCAACGGAACAGCCTGCTCGTTAAATTAACGTGTAAGTGGCTGAGCACTCCACAGACATGTGTACCCTTAACGTAGTTCTCGGGGATATTCAGTGTGACACAAAGAGTGACAAGGCCGGCCCTTTGAAAAACAGGTACAACAGAAACAGGAAGTAAGCGTGAGAGAAAGTTGTGGTGAAAGAGTACAGCAGGGATCACCACCATCCCTGCCGGAGCCTCGTGGAGCTTTAGGTGTTTTCGCTCAATAAACACTCACAACGCCCGGTCTGGGAATCGAAACCGCGATCCTATGACCACGAGTCCACTGCCCTAACCACTGGGCCATTGGGTTGGATAGGTCTGTAATGAAGCACATCTGATTACATATTGCGATTTGTTATCTTAGATATCCAACATTTTAAGATCTAACCTATCATATTTGGTGACAGATAAACTTACATATATTTCGACCAAAGATTGGTCCAGGCCATGTCTAACTTAATAGCACCACCTGATAGGATTATCTAAATCCTGTTTAAGTCAAGTTTTGTTTATGGTCCATTCAAGTAGTGAGTTTTTGTTGGGTGAGTTGTATTAAATTATGGGTGGCTTATCTGGTATTCCTTGAAGGAATCTATCCAGACTCCATTTAAAGTTGATGGGATCTTTTTCCTCTTTGATCTCTTTCGGGACAATGTTAAATAGGGCAGGGCCTGTTGAGGAAAAGAAATTATGTTGCAATGTGCATGTATGCTGTGATCTTGAATTGGGCAGGGGACGTATGGCCCGTGGTCCCAGTCTTGGATGAACCTTGAAGCTAATGTTCAGGTCGTTTGGGCAAAGTTGGCAGTATATTCTCCACATTGTACAAAAAAATGTCTCAAAAGAATCACCCTAAATCCTATATGCAAAGTTGTGTCTCCCATAAGCTAATTTTGTCCCTAATGCTGAATATGTGCTGTTGAAATTGAGGTGCACCTAAGATGCCATGCATAATTTACACCATTAAATACAATACTAGGTTCAATCTAAATCTTCAGCCCACTTCTACATAACTATTCGTCCACTATAACACTTTCTCACTCAGCCACCAGCAAACATCCCCCATTCATAAGACATCAATACAAATGCACCCTGATCAATGATTTTGTTTCCAAAATTCTCCAATCATTTGCATTGAAAGCTCCCTTCATCATCATCATCATCGTTTAACATCCGCTTTCCATGCTAGCATGGGTTGGACGGTTCAACTGGGGTCTGGGGAGCCCGAAGGCTGCACCAGGCCAGTCAGATCTGGCAGTGTTTCTACAGCTGGATGCCCTTCCTAACGCTAACCACTCCGAGAGTGTAGTGGGTGATTTTATGTGCCACCGACACAGGTGCCAGACGAGGCTGGTGGACGGCCACGCTCGGATGGTGTTTTTTATGTGCCAACGATACAGGTGCCAGACGAGGCTGGTGGACGGCCATGCTTGGATGGTGTTTTTTATGTGCCACCGACACAGGTGCCAGACGAGGCTGGCGGACGGCCACGCTCGGATGGTGTTTTTTATGTGCCACCGATACAGGTGCCAGACGAGGCTGGTGGACGGCCATGCTCGGATGGTGTTTTTTATGTGCCACCGACACAGGTGCCAGATGAGATAAGTTAATTAACATATATCTATCAAAGCCTCTTAATAACTATACCATATTGGTTTCAAATTTTGGCACAAGGCAAGCAAGTTTGGGGGGGGGGGGGGTAAATCGATTACATCGACCCCAGTGCTCAACTGGTACTTATTTTATCAACCTTGAAAGAATGAAAGGTAAAGTTGACCTCAGTGGAATTTGAACCCAGAATGTAGTGATGGACAAAATGCCACAAAGCATTTTGCCTGGCGTGCTAATGATTCTGCCAGTTCACTGCCTTAAATAACTGTACCATATTGCATGGATTTATTATAAAAAGAATGATAATAGCTAAGGATCATTTGAGAATTGCATAATTTTATATTGAACTAGCTGAATTACCCAGCATTGCCCAGGTTACTGGTGTTCTTATTCAGATACGTAAACAATAAATATGAAGATATATATTTTTACTCTTTTACTTGTTTCAGTCATTTGACTGCGGCCATGCTGGAGCACTGCCTTTAATCGAGCAACTCGACCCCGGGACTTATTCTTTTGTAAGCCCAGTACTTATTCTATCGGTCTCTTTTGCTGAACCGCTAAGTAACGGGGACGTAAACACACCAGCATCGGTTGTCAGACAATGCTAGAGGGACAAACACAGACACACAAATATACACGCACACACATATATATATACATATATATGACGGGCTTCTTTCAGTTTCTGTCTACCAAATCCAGTCACAAGGCATTGGTCGGCCCGGGGCTATAGCAGAAGACACTTGCCCAAGGTGCCACGCAGTGGGACTGAACCCGGACCATGTGGTTGGTTAGCAAGCTACTTACCACACAGCCACAATGTCTATATTTTATCAAAAAATATCCGAATTGTAATGATAATAGAATTTAGAACTGAAAAATCTGTTGATCTTGAAGCACCTCATGGTAAACAATATTCATTGTGTAATCTTTTGTTAGTGTCCAAATAAATAAATTGTTGCTGCTTCCAACATAGAGTTAGTCGTGGGAGAAGCGTGTAGTAGAGAGAAGTCCAACTACATTGAGGGACTGATCCTACCTGAGATTTGTTAATAGGAATGCCAAAACTTAGTTTGACTAGAAACTGAAGCCTCTTAAATTCAAATGGAACATCTGTAGGTATGAGAGGAAATTTTGGAATAAAGGACATTTTCTTCTTAGTGACTGCCTGTTATGATTGTTGCCTGTAGGACATGGGGCTTCATGAAAGTGTGTTCAGAAATTCAACAGAGTATTGAACCGCTTGATCTTGATCAACTGTTGTGTGAATTGATGGAAAAGTCATTTCTGATGTATCTGTTAAGTTTTGAAGAAGTCCATGATTGAGTTTATCAACCATTTCATTAGTTGGAGCCAGTATAGCTCTTTCACATAGCCAGTTTACATCAGTGTAATTGACAATCACTGATACAGTCTCACATACACTCACATACATATACTAAGACAGACACACACAGATATACATTTACATAATGAACATGCAAACACACACACTCAGACACATACACTCACAAAATGTGTCATTGTCATGGTATAAAATGTCCTTTACTATCTCATATGTAATAAATGCACAAACACACACTCACAGAGACATACACTCATATACAAAATGTGTGGTGGTGGTATAAAATGTCCTCTACTATATGGTACGTAATGAATGTGCAAACATACACACACTCACTGACACATTCATACAAAATGTGTCATGATGGTAGTATAAAATGTCCTTTACTATGTTGTACATAATGAACATACAAACACACACACACACTCATAAACAAAATGTGTGGTGGAGGTTGTATAAAATGTCCTTTACTATCTTGTACGTATCAAATGCACAAACACACACACACTCACAGACACATACACACACTCATATACAAAATGTGTCATCGTTGTTATGGTATAAAATGTCCTTTACTATAGTTGACTAAAGAAAGATTATTTTAGAGAAAATGTTACATTGTTTTAATCCAAATGAAAATAAAAATTACATGTTGACACTTGCGGGGTGTAATACTATTTACCCTGTAAAATTTGATTTGATCTGGTGGAGTTACTTGAGAATGCATAGGGGACAAACAGACAAAGAATTATATATATATATATAGATGACTGAATGATCCACTGAACATACCTTAAACATCCGGTAAGCTTGTTTTAAAACACAATCATACACTAGATCTTGTACTTCTTCATCTTGATAGTCAATAAATGACTGTCCATCCTTTATTTTTTCACTTGATGGTATTGTAATAGTCTGGAAGCATATATAAAAAGAATTAATATATATATATATAAAACACATGTAGAAATGTATATATATGTATAGGTGCAGACACAGATATGTGGTTAAAAAGTCTGTTTTGCGACTACATGGTTTTGTGTTTGGTTCCACTGTATGGCTGATTGGGCAACTATCTTTTATAAGAGACTCCAGCTGACCAATGCTTTATGAATAAATTTGGTAGATAGAAACTGTAGTAAATCCATTTTTGTGTGTGTGTGTGTACATGAATGCTAAATTTTTGCTTCTTAATTTTTGAGTGGTGGTGATGCTTGCATTGTGTTGATATTATGATAGAATCATCATCATCATTGTTCGACCGTGGTCGAGACAATGGAATTTACTATGTTACGCCAGACTTCATGGTCCATCATAGCATTACTGAGGTCCTGTTGCTGGATGTCTGTATCCCTGGAGATTACATCAGGGTAGGAGAGTGTGCGCCCTCTGGTATTGCGAGCAGATGGCGTCCAGAGGAGAAGAGTAGAAATTACCTCGTTTTCAGCTCTACAACAATGTCCAGCAAACTGGACTCTCCTACCTTTCACAAGAGATGATACAGGTGGTAGTTTCCTGTATATCTGTACTTTGGTTGGATGCCATTTCCCAAGTTCAACACAAAATGTCATGTTGGCTCTTTGTTCCAACTTCCTTTCCATGTCGAAAATCACAGACTACAACATATACATGATCACAAAAATACAGATGCTTTCTGTAGTTATTATTCAGTGAGGAATAGCTTATATACATAGAGGCAGTGTTCAGAGATGCCTCTAATACAAAATTAATTAAGGATAAGCACCTGTATCTAAGCCATGGCTATAGTGTGCTTACCGTGAATGTTGTTCAAAGAAATTAGAATTGTATTTTTAGTGAAAGACTGTTGAGGTAGATTTGGTCACAATGCTAACAGTTTAAACAAATGACTAAACTTTTCAACTAGAGTGCAATAGAAGCTACGGTTAATAACATATAATATGTAAAATATTGATATAGAGAGAGAGTGAGTGAAATAGATTGGAGTACTATAGCGCCATCTGGACTGAAAAGAATGGATCATCCACATTCTCATCATTTAATATCCATTAGATGGTTTGACCAGAGTTAGTAAGCCAGAAAGCTGAGGCAGGTTCTTTTGCTGTTTTGGCTTGGCTTTCCTTCTTAATGCGAACCATTTTACAGGGTCCTGGGTGCATTTTATGTGTCACTGGCCATGACCACGATTTCACTTAGCTTCTTGTGTCTTCTCAAGCACAGCAAATCACCAGAAGTCTCGGTCACTTGTCATTGCCTCCATATAACTCAACAACAAATGATCTTATTTCACCACCTCATCCCATGTCTTCCTAGGTCTAAGTTGTGAAATCCAACACGAAGTATAAGATGACAAGGTGAGTCTCAGGCAGGTTGATATCAAAAGGGTTAGTGACCGAAAAGCTGCTCCGTCTGTCTACAGTGGCATTGCTAGTCCCTCTTTTTCTGCCCATGAAGATATCCAAAGTTCTAGTGATTACACAAAGATTACAAAGAAGCTCTAACAACATTAAACAAAAAAAAAAAAAAAAAAAAAAAAAAAAAAATGAAATAAAAACAAAAATGGACAAAATAAACTCTTAAATTTACCACAACCATCCAGAAACTTTCTTCAGGTTCATGAAATATTTGTCGATGTTTTTGAGTGTGTAGACTTTTACAAGGTTTATCTGTAAATGTCCTGAAAATGAGGAGGAAAAGATAATCAGAATTTAGAATTTGAAAAAAGAAAATGAATTTACTCAAGAAATTAGAAAATATACATAGGGTTACATTATTGACATTTGATGGATATTTGTCCTCATCTTGTTTGTGGTTAACACAACGTTTCGGCTGATAAACCTTCCAGCCTTCATCAGGTGTCTTGGGGAAATTTCGAACCTGGATTCTCATTCCTAAGGTATTTTTCGATGTTGTTGTTGTTGTTGTTATTATTATTATTATTATTATTATTATTCAAGCCAGCTTTGAGTGTCTACATCTACACAGGAAAGTTAGATGGTTTGAAAGAGGAGCTAGTTTTTGATGGAGTGTTCTCTGTATGTCACCATATAAAACTTTGTTATCTAATTGGCACGGAGCTGACATTAGACTTCAATGGAGACATATAGAGAAACTCCATCAAAAACTAGCTCGTCTTTCAAACCATCTAACTTTCCTGTGTAGGTATAGAGACTCAAAGCTAATACCACCTGGCTTGAATATCATGACACCAGTGGAATAATAATAATAACAACAACAACAACAACAACAACAACATCAAAAAATACCTTAGGAATGAGAACCCAGGTTCGAAATTTCCCCAAGACACCTGATGAAGGCTGGTTTTCTTCAATAAACCTTGCCATCAACTGCACTCAGCTGCAATGAACCTGTTATATGGGAATATAATGTCTCTTAATCTTACACCTTTACAAACAAACAATAAACTACATTCTAACACATAGTTACATTGTACACTTTCATGTTTGTGTATTTTTAAAAATAAAAGACTATACACTAATATGTGTGTGTGTGTATGTGGGTATAAAATCATACAGACATAAACCTCCAATGAGCATAGCCATTTTCCTCTTCTCTTTACCCTATGAAGAAGGATATATTTGTCCAAAATATTGGATTATTAAATATTTTAACCCTTTGAGTGTGATCATTACCAGCGTTGCCTTACTGGTGTGATCGTTGCCAGAGTGACTAACTGGCACGTGAAAAAACATTTGAGCAAGGTCATTGCCAGTACTACCTGACTGGCCTCCATGCTGGTGGCATGTAAAAGCACCCACTACACTCTTGGAGTGGTTGGCATTAGGAAGGGCATCCAGCTGTAGAAACTCTACCAGATCAAGATTGGAGCCTGGTGCAGCCATCTGGTTCACCAGCCCATTGATTATGATGATGATGATTATTGACAAATTTAATACTTTTTTCATTCATATTATTTTTAATTAATCATGCATTATCTCATAACTTTGAAATTTTGATGCGATTGTATATTTTTAGAATAACATTGAAGGGTATGTGAGACAGCCTGGATTTGGTGAGTTAGAACATAAAACAGGGAGCATCTTTGAGGCTGGATATGGCTGGTCTAAATGCTAAAGGGTTAAAGTCAAAATGTAATTTTCATGCTTAAATATTTTTACCCTGTTCCCAAACTATATTACCATGATTCTCTAAATCACTGTTTTTCCATTTATGCAGTTAGTGTGTGTGTGTGTATGTTTTGACATTAGAAAGGGAATCCAGTCACAGGAAGCATGTCAAAAGTGGGAACATGGAGCAAATCATGTTCCTCCAGCTTGGTAGATCTGGTCAAAATATCTAACCTATGTCAGCATGGAAAGCAGACAAAAATGCTGATGACAAACAACAATGCACACATCTTTGATTAAGCAGAGGCTATACTTTAAGAGATCTGCCTTGAAAGCAAAGTTACTTGGTTTAGAAAACAAGCTTCTTATCCACACAATCATGCATCATCATCATCCATTGTTTAATGTTCGCTTTCCATGCTAGCATGGGTTGGACGGTTCAACTGGGGTCTGGGAAGCCAGAAGGCTGCACCAGGCCCAGTCTGATCTGGCAATGTTTCTACGGCTGGATGCCCTTCCTAACGCCAACCACTCCGTGAGTGTAGTGGGTTTCTTTTTACGTGCCACCCGCACAGGTGCCAGAGGGCCACGGACAGATGGTGCTTTTTACGTGCCACTATGTGTCCATTAATTTCGAAGTCATGGAATGCAAAATGGCATTTCTTCAAATTCAGGTTTGGCAAGTAAAAAGCAACAGACAAATATAGAAACAAAATACAATGACAATATAAAAGGAAATCCTGGAAAACATAACATCCTAAAACAAACTTACTTAGTAAACTGGACAATTGCTTCACTTAGACCAATCTGTTTCATTTTGGTGTCGATGTCAACTTTCTTGGGAAAGTAAAACATAATCTTCTTATGTTCCTGAAATAATAATAATAATAATAATAATAGTAATAATAATAATAATAATAATAATAATAATAATAATAATAATAAATCCTTATTCAGGGACTTTTTGAGCGGGATGGGTTACTTGACCAGAAGAAAATTCTAACTGGGCCCCACCTTCAAGGTCATGTGCTGGTTATCTTGAGATCACCATGTCACGCACATATGGTTGTGTACCCTTATCAGACGAATGGTCATGATGGGTATACTGGGCTTCGTATATTTTACCCCAGTGTCACTTTGATGGCAAGCACTGCTCTCTCACTCGAGGAAGAATACCAACAATCCCTTCTATTATAGGCACAAAAACCAACATTTTGGGGATGGTGGGGCTAGTCGATTATATCACCTGGTACTTTATTGACCCCGAAAGGATGCAAGACACATACTAGGGATTCACGAAGGGAGGGGGGGGGACCGGGAAGAAGTGGAAACTAGATACATAAACAGAGAGAAGACAGACAGACAGAGCAGGCAAACAGCTCGTACATGATGTTCAAACAAAGGGAACTAACTCTCGAACCTTTGAAACAAAATCTTCGTACAAACTCTGAAATAGTTTCCACGTACGAAATGCATGACAAATATTTACACTAATTAACAAACCAAATCTAGCAAAATTAGGGCAACAATTGTTTTTTTAAAAATCTTTCTTCTTTGTTTGTAAAATAACCTGACACGATTAAAAGTTTACCTAATCTAATTAACAAATCTAATTTGTTAATTGGTAATTTTCGTTATGTCAATATGCTCCCTTTTCTCCATCTCAAGTTTTCTAAACTCCCGTCTTCTACTTACCTCCTTTCCATCAAACGAAGAGGATAGCTTAATAAACCATATTTGTTAATTTAAAGTCAGCAAGAACTTACGCCGCACCATTTATGTCTACTTAATATGAATGAGCAAACAGGAGCCTCTAAGGGTAATCTTTCAGTTTAGGGTGTTAAAAAGTAAGTAAAATGAAAGGGGGAAATAACAAGGAGGAATAAGTCAACTGTTAAACAACGTAGACCTGGGCTATAGCCACCAAAAAGTGAACGAAAGTCTCTTTTTTGGAACAGAATTCCTCCATATGAATTCGTGTAAATGACACAAATAAATTGTTCGACGCACCAAATTGTCGCTGTAATTTTCTTTTCACCTGCATCCATAAATTCTCCACATTTTGCGTGTGCACGGCCTCATTTGTCGGATCCACTAAGTTCTCCTGGTGCACAATCACTTCGTGAGAGTAAAAAACCATAATTTAGGTTTCATTTTGATTTACCTTTTCAAACGTCTTAAACTGAAAGATTACCGCCTCTAAGTAATCGTTTAACTATGCTAAAAATAGCAGCCAAATCTTACTTAACTCTCGGAACCTGCGAATATATTTTAGCGGGGTGGGGGTTGTCTTAGTTTGGTTATACTTTTCGGAGGTTCAAACGGTTAACTTAAAACGTAGCATACTGAAAAGGGCGGGACACATTGGATAAAGTAGTACAAGATAACGATGACGGACGGGTGGTTTGTGAAGCCTGTTGAATAAGACCTGACTTGGGACTAAACATTGGCTCAATGAAAGATGAGGCAAAGAAGGCGCCTCTACTTCACTAGATCTCCAAGAAATAACAGCCAGATCACCCAAATTACACTCTACAATAATAATAAAAAAATTCAATCCTTGACATATTATGTTCAAAATAAAGAACAGGATGGTCATGATGGGAATGTCTTTGGTAGTAGATCTGTCCAATCAGGATTATCCTGGGACATCGCGTCATAGTAAAGAGTGGTTGGCGTTAGGAAGGGCATCCAGCCGTAGAAACACTGCCAGATTTGACTGGGCCTGATGAAGCCTTCTGGCTTCACAGACTTCAGTAGAATCGTCCAACCCATGCTAGCATGGAAAACGGACGCTAAACGATGATGATGATGATGATGATGATATGTAACCATGTTCTGGATTTGACCACGGTATGGTACCTTGGGCATGTGTCTTCCACCCATAGCTGGGGTTGCCAGATTAGAAAATTAGATATACGAGACACTCTTGAAATCTCTCTGTATATACATAAATTTATACATGCCTACACACCCAGAACAATATATCATATAATAGTAGAGACATAAGTTAAAAACATAAAGCAGTGATTTTAATGGGTTATGAGAAAAACAAAAGTAAAACCATTTCAAAATTATTTAATACAAACTAGAAAAAATAAACTGTTAAAGTGAAATAATTTGAAAATATTTCTTTAATAGAGACAACAGAGAAATAACCAAATATCTGTTACATTGATATCATTCTAAATTTTTTATTTAATGACAAACAGAGACAATAGAGAAAAAAATCTTTTAGTATGAAAGCATTTAACCCTTTAGCATTTAAACCGGCCATATCCGGCCAAAAGTATTCTGCTTGTTTTATGTTCAAACTGGCCACTCACACCAACCCTACAATATCATCTTAAAAATTAACAGCTACCTCATCAAAATCTCATGGCACCAAGATAATGCATGATTAGTTCAAAACAATGTGGATAAAAAAGCATTAATTTTGGCAGAATAATGCAAACACTAAAGGGTTAAATATTGTTATTTGATACAGGTAATATAGATAACTAAAAGAAATACCAAGAAAGTGAAATCATTGCAAAATTCTTATTCAATAGAGACAATAGAAAAATGCAAAGGGAAGAATTTAGAAAATTGATATTTAATGCAAACAATACAGGAAATAGACTAAAAAGTTGTGTTTCATATGGAGAACATGCAAAGAAACAAAACTGATAAGCTTATTTGCAAAATTTTCTTAACAGACTGCACGAGAATTAAACTCAAACCTTTACCTTTAGTTATATTTCACTGATGATTTGCCTCTTGTTAACAAGTCCTTGCTTTCAAACACATGCCTATAAAATTCTTTACATTGACAGTTAAGGTTCCATGTGCATTGTAAGATAGCTTCTACAGTGACCACATCCACCTTATTTTGTTCTTCAGTCCACTGAACATTCATCCTCAAGAAGACATTATGCACTGGGGTATACTAAACAAGAACTAGCACAAAATTAACAACTAGGATTATTGTTCTTGAAATTCAGTCCGCTGAAGGATAGAAAACCATCGTTTGTAGTACAGTTTTGTCTTCCATTCTTCAGGTTTGATCTGCATTTCTTTAGCAAGGAATTTTTTTTAATGTTGACCACTGACAGAAAAGAATTTGGTCATCAATTTTTATACCTTTGTTTTTTAACACTAGACAAGACGTTTCTTCATGTTCCCATGCTGGTACTGCATCTAATAACATCCATGTAAAGTTATCAAAATTTTCAAAACATGAAACCCATTTCTCAAGATACTCATGGCAAGTGCTGTAGTAGTTATCCACTTCAAGTAAGAAATACCTTTTTCTCTTCAGATTTGATAGCATCATTATTAAGGCAATCCTTCACAATAAACTTTTCATTAATTCTTTCCCTTATAATTGCAACGAGTTCTTTTAAACCACCAAGCACTTCAATAATGCTGTTACTCTCTATTGTATCTTCATAATCCTGTTGCTAAAAACATATTCAAAACTGTGAACAAGATATAAGCAGGCTTTGCTAGGTGGATTATTGAAGAATTTGGGGGACCTTTTCTTCAGAATCAAAAAGAGATTTCCTCTCGACTGTTCTCATAAAAGAAAGCCAACAAGTTTTAGAATATGAGAGAATTGAAGCATACTGCACACCAACAAACTTGCAGAAATCTTTCAACAGTATTAAAGCAATTTAACAACAATTACTTCAACATCAACAGAAAGAACATTGGTTGTAGTATGAGCAGCATTGTGCAGAATATGGGCTGGACATCCAACACCTTCCATCAATTCATTCATGCTTTCCCTGAATTTTGAATAGACATTTGTGTCTATGCCCAAACATCCACCAAAATTAGTATTTATGTTTTCTCCACCAAAATAAAAATAATAATGAAATTATTGAATACAGTGCTCAGGTGCACCACAACTTGTCAGAAAGTGCGTATAAAGTATATGCAGTAATGTACAAATGTCTGGAAAGCAAACTGTATGAGTCAGATACATGCTTGTGTGTGTATGGAGGGGAGAAAATCAGGTGTAGTGTTGGCGAATCCCAGAAAGCATGGAAGTTTTGAAGGATGCAGCGCTCCGACAACTAACAACTGATGCCGGCAGTTTGTTCCATGCTTCAGCAACTCTCAGCGTGAAAAAATGTTTCCTGAAGTCATGGGAGCTGTGCTGTTTTCTGACTTTGTAAATATGTCTCACATCCAGTCCTAATTCAAAGTGGTTCTCTCTGTGAAAGCTTGCTATTGTTTCTCAGGTCTCATTTGGGAGGGATCTTGCAATAACTTCACCACTTTACACGTGAAAAACATTACACAACCAATGGGAACATTTCCTCAGCATTGTGATTTCTTGCATCTGTAGATATGCCATAAAAAGAAGAGTTATTTATATCTTTAACAATCACTGCAATAGTGTATGGAGTCCCAACATTTTTATTATTGCATCACATTTAGTCCTTGCACTTGAAAATTTGCATGCAATTTTAGAATGAGGAAATGCCGTTGGTAGTAGTACGTTTGTACAGTCATCTGAACTGAATGACTGATGATGATGGACAATATGAAATGCCATTGCAACTTCTGTGGCTATTGGTGAGCTGGCAGAAATGTTAGCACGTCGGGCGAAATGCGTAGCCGTATTTCGTCTGCCCGTTACGTTCTGAGTTCAAATTCCGCCGAGGCCAACTTTGCCTTTCATCCTTTCGGGGTCGATAAATAAAGTACCAGTTACGCACTGGGGTCGATATAATCGACTTAATCCCTTTGTTTGTCCCCTCTATGTTTAGCCCCTTGTGGGCAATAAAGAAATATATTATTTTACTTTCTTCATCAAGAAGTTTGTTATTTTACCAGTTTCTTTTGAAGTAGAGGCAATACTAATTTTGTGCACTTCCATTTCTATGTGTTACTTGATATCAGGCTTCCCACCATGTTCAGTTCTGAAAGTGTAATTACATACACCACAGTTTTCTTCAAAACAGTTTCTACTTTGTAAGGTATACTAGCCATCTCAATATGGCTAACCACTAAGGGTGGGTGTTACTGTAGCTTGTAGCCCCAGGAGATCATCGTCTCCAGCTGGCTTTAGGCACACTTTCTGTGCCCTTATGGTATTTGCAAAGGGAGGTCATCCCTCTCTCGTAAACCTAAGTGATATACACGGACTGCAGGGGGTAGGTAAAGAAATAGGTAGGCAGGCCACTGGATGTTGTTATACACCACTTGTCACAATGCATTTCCTTGCATTGTTGTAACTTTCAAATAATGCCACCCAGGTGGTTGGACAGGCGGGCCAACAATCTCCCTGAATGGAATGCCAGTCCATTGCAGGGTTACCCATTTACAGATGAATGCACCGGAACAACATAAAGTATTTTGCTCAAAAATACAATGCACTGCCAATCTGCAATCCTAAGTGCAACACCCTTAACACTAGGACATACCTAGTAAGAGTGTTTACACACACACACACACATACATCCATGTAACATTTATGTAAAAATGGTCAGTTGTTCTGTATTTAGACTTTGTTTGTATGACTTGTCAATTCCAGTTACATGCTTTAAATGAACCTTGATGAATAAAGCTGGTGATTTGTTGAGTATTTTAATTTGTATGAGGAGCACGTTAAATGCCTTAGGTTCTCCAATATTCAAACTTGGCTGTGTTTATATTTATGTTTACAGCTTGTGCCAAAACATTAGTACAATAATCGAAAATCTGGTGTATCTGTATAAAAAAATACCTTGTGGATTTTATTCTGTTCAGTTGCACAAACAAGTCTGCTCTAACTGCCATCATCATCATCATTTAACGTCCGCTCTCCATGCTGGCATGGGTTGGACGGTTCAACTGGGGTCTGGGAAGCCAGAAGGCTGCACCAGGCCCAGTCTGATCTGGCAGTGTTTCTACAGCTGGATGCCCTTCCTAATGTCAACCACTCCGTGTGTGTAGTGGGTACTTTTACGTGATTTTGGGTTCCGTCTCCCTATGCAGCACTCAGGGCAAGTGTCTTTTTTATAGCCCTTGACCAACCAGTGTTTTGTGAGTGAAATTGGTACATGGGAACTGTGTGGAAGCATCTTGTACCAAATGTTATTTTCAACTTCTAAGTAAGATTTTCATTAACATTTTAGAGAGTACAGTCCTCCACCTGTGGTTCACTTCTTTTGTATTTTACCATTTTTCAACATCATAGTAAGCTACTCACATGTCCATCTGACACTGAGACATATAAATATCAGAAAAGCTAAGAAGTACAGACTGCTTTCTTTTTCTCAATAAGTATCTCGTAATAATTCTGCTTGTTCTTCTATTACTTAGCCTGTCTATAATGCTTCCATGTGATTAGTAGAAGTGGTGGAAGAATAAGGGAGAGAAGAGTGTGGGAGAGAGAGATGTGGTGGTGAGTGAAATGTGTAATTTTTTTTTATAAGTAAATTTTTTCCTCCATTATTTAGCCTGTCTGTAACATTTTCATGTGATCAGTTGACGGGAAAGGCACAGAGTGAAAGAAAAAGAAGGTATGGCAAAGAGTGAGAAAGTAGGAGAGTGTTGTGTATTAAATCTATAAAATTGTGCATAAAGTGTATATACAAAGTGCATTAAATAGTCATCATATTCCAATTTCCTTCACTTTTTAATGATTAGCAGATGAGCGACTATCTTTGATACAGACACAACACAGGCTATGCTTTCAGGTATATTTGGATAAAGTTTTCAGAAATAACCCAATAAGTTTATCATTAATTCCATGAAATATTCAGAGGTCCTGCTAGTATAATATAATTTGCTTGATGTTTTACCACTGCAATTCACTTCCTCATTCATAACTTGTTTGTGGCCAATAATATAGATTTTCTTTGAGGACGTATTAATATTCTTCAACGTCTGTTTTCCATGCTGGCATGGGTCAGTTAGATGGCTTGACAGGAACTGGCAAGGCCAGGGTCTGCAACAAGTTCCATAGCCTGTTTTGGCTTGGTTCATATGGCTGGATGCCCTTCCTAATGTCAACCACTCCTCAGAGTATTCTGGGTGCTTTCTATGTGGCATCATCACCAGTGCTTTTTACCAGTACCTTTTATGTGGCACCAGCACCAGTGCTTTTTACAGGGTACCTTGACTTTCGGATCTTAATCCTGTTGTGGTGGCAGGTCTTCTTGAGTATAGTAATGCACCACATATCTTTTTTTCGCTGTCATCTCTTTTGTAAGGTTCAGTGTTCTGAGATCAACCTTCAATACTTCGTCCCATGTCTTCCTAGATCTCTCTCTCTCTCTCTTTCACAGCTCCCCTCCACATTAAGTGACCAGCACTTCTTTGTGCACCTATCCTTATCCATCTGCATCACATGATCAAACAAGTGCAGTTTCCTCTCTTGCACACTGCATCTAATTCCTCTTATGACCAAACTGCTATTGCTAATATACTAAGACAAGTGTTTGTAGAAGACAGTTAATTTACTTGACCACTTGTATGTTAACCCCAAAATTGATGGCAGTACAAAAACTGTAACAAGGCAAATTTGACATTATCTCTTCTCTTTTACATGTTTCAGTCACTGGACTGTGGCCATGTTGGGGCACAGCCTTAAGAAGTTTTAGTCAAATGAATTTACATTAGTACATATCTTAAAGCCTGGTATTTATTCTAGTTGTCACTTTTGCCAAACTGCAAAGCTATGGGCAAACAAACAAACCAACACCAGTTGCCAAGCAATGTATGTGTATATATATATATATATATACACACACACACACACATACATATATACTTACAAATCTAAATACATACATATATATATACACACACACGATCATCACCATTTAATGTCCATTTTCCATGCTTGCATAGGTTGATACACGCACACACACACACACATTTATATATACACACATAGATACATTCATACACACACACACATTTGTGTGAGTGTGTACCCTCTTGTACTGTCTTATATTCCTCCCCACACTCAATACCACTATAAAATGGTCAAAACTCTTCACACAGGAACTTAGTTTGATTTGAAAACCCGACTACAATGGGAGAAAGCGCTAATACATGATCTAAGTTATATGATGTATAAAAAATGTAATATACAAATAAATATCTGTAAATATAAACCATCCGATTTTCTGAGTACCTCATTTCTTCTAATATATATATATATATAATATATATGTTGAGCTACAGTAGAAGACATTTGCCCAAGGTTCCATGCAATGAGGCTGAACCCACAATCATGTTGGGAAGCAAACTTATTACGCTGTCACACTACTGATATATCTGGACTAGATTTCTCATCTTGTTATAGTTACATCGATCCAGTTAGTATATCACCCAGCCTTCTTCAGATGCCAGTCATATTTGAAGACAATCTCAGAATTTCAAACAAAATTCTGTATTGAAATCATACTGGGTGGTAGGGTTGATTGTTATATTGCCTTTGCTCACTCATTGCCTCCCAAAATCTGAACAATTGATTTCTCTCTATACCAGATACAAGCTTAATTTTGTGTACAGGGTTGGAAGAATATTGCCGTGAGCATATCTGGGTACATTACTGGTGCTTATTTTATTGATTCGCCACCTACCAACAAGGGCTGAACTCCAAAAACGTACAAGGAGGATGAAATTCGTATATAATGTATTTAACACTCCGAGTTGTATTCCACAAATTGTTTATATACATAATCAGTGTCACTTGCTACCACCTCTACTTTCATAACTACTTGATAACTTCCAGGTTTTGCTAAGAGTAGAATATGCTTCGCCGAAGAGATCAAAATAATTCTGAACCATAGAGATTTCCGTTACTTTCACTAACCGACTCGACAGACAAAATCCACAAAAATCTGGACTGTCTTCAGTTTCCAAAAATTTGACTAATTGATCTTATTAGAGTTATTTCCCTTGCTTGACGTTTATAGATTTTTAAACTCTACAAGAAGTGGGGGTTGTCTACTAATTGCAAGGATAATCTCGGTTAATAGTTTTCCCCCCACTTGTTATATTACATATATGAAACTTTTTCCTTCAAGAAGAGACTAAGAAGTACTGAGTGCTACGTTCTAACATTTCCTCCAACTCCCGTCTACCACCGTATATTGTTTTTAAAAGCTAGTCATATTGAGGCGTCACTTTCGATGGTTTTGGTCGATCATATCCATCGCAATACGATTCCATCGAACTCTAATATACGGCACATAGAAGAATGCAACATAAACCAGAGTACACACATATACTCTTTACTCTTTTACTCGTTTCAGTCATTTGACTGCGGCCATGCTAGAGCACCGCCTTTTGGTCGAGCAAATCGACCCCGGGACTTATTCTTTGTAAGCCCAGTACTTATTCTATCGGTCTCTTTTTGCCGAACCGCTAAGTGACGGGGACATAAACACACCAGCATCGGTTGCCAAGCAATGCTAGGGGGACAAACACAGACACACACACACACACATATATATATATATATATATACACATATATACGATGGGCTTCTTTCAGTTTCCGTCTACCAAATCCACTCACAAGGCTTTGGTCATATATATATATATATATTTATATATATATATATATAAACATAAACAACTGGCTTCCGCTATTTTCGTCATGCTAATTAATACCACGCATAAGGAATCGGTCATCTTATATCTACTACACACTGTAAAAGACACTTATTCACTGTACTACGTAATAAATATACCATTGTTAAGGGCAAATGCATTGAAAAATACTGCAATAACACAAATTAGGAAATAAAACAAAACATATTTAGTACCTCGCCTTCTCGGGATCCATAATTTGAGTTGAAAATGTAGAAATTTTCCAAACTGATACCGCTGGCCATTTTTGACAGTTTCTCTATCGATTCACGGTCAATATCTGTTTGTGTAACTTAAAACATTGTCAATGTAGGTAATAACCAGGCAGCAGTGAGTGTATATATTAACACATTTTGTAAATACATTAAAACTAAACAAAAAAGATACGTGAGAGGAGGAGGAGTGATTGTGAATCAGCTGACGACGAAAGTCTCCTTCGAACAGCATGGATGAGTCAGAGGAGACGCCTGGCGGTGAATAGGAAGAACTAACAGCCGCCAATTCGAAAGTGCAGAGTTATCTACCTTTTCGTTTCTATGGTAACGTATTTTTGAGTCTTGACAAATCCAAATAAAAAATATTTGGGAGAATAAAAAAAAACAAAAACAACAACAACAATAACAACAACTTAAATCCCTTGATAGAATAATAAACATTGCGTTTAAAAACAACAACAACAACGAAATGGTAAGAGACAACTATTAAATTGTTTTAAAAAGAAATTTTTTAGCAAGCTGTTTACGATACGTTGTAGAAACGAAGGACAGAAAAAAAAGAAAGGAAAATTGTATTTCTTGAATAATTTATATTTCAAAACGCCTGCTGAAAGGAACGATGGAAATGTCAAATATCACGCTGAAATGTATACTAGAAACATCTTATGTTCATAGAAGATAAATAAAGATAGCTTTACACACACACACACATACACACATATATACAGTGTTGAATTGTAGACGAGACATACACTTAAACAAGAGACAATGGCAAAAATAGTCGAAATTGCCGAAGAGCATTTGTGGGACTCTATATGTGGAGGTAAGGAAAATATAATGTTATGAAGTATATTTCTATTTTAACAACAGCGAATTAAAAAAACAAAAACAACAACAACAATAACAACAACTCAAATCCCTTGATAGAATAATAAACATTGCGTTTAAAAACAACAACAACAACGAAATGGTAAGAGACAACTATTAAATTGTTTTAAAAAGAAATTTTTTAGCAAGCTGTTTACGATACGTTGTAGAAACGAAGGACAGAAAAAAAAGAAAGGAAAATTGTATTTCTTGAATAATTTATATTTCAAAACGCCTGCTGAAAGGAACGATGGAAATGTCAAATATCACGCTGAAATGTATACTAGAAACATCTTATGTTCATAGAAGATAAATAAAGATAGCTTTACACACACACACACATACACACATATATACAGTGTTGAATTGTAGACGAGACATACACTTAAACAAGAGACAATGGCAAAAATAGTCGAAATTGCCGAAGAGCATTTGTGGGACTCTATATGTGGAGGTAAGGAAAATATAATGTTATGAAGTATATTTCTATTTTAACAACAGCGAATTAAAAAAACAAACAAACAAAAAAGAAAAGAACATCCCACGTATCAACAACCAGACAAGGAACTTAATTAAAATCCTCGTGTTACTTACTAATGACCCAAAATACATTTAAAAAAATTGGTTTGATGCTTTTATGTGTTACTAATCAATTATAGAGAAACTCATTAAGTTCCTCATGCATTCTGGCAAATTCTCTTGATTTCATGTAATTCATACCGCCTCATGGTCCCAGCAGACAAAATAGAAAAGGCATTCCATCGGAGGAATGTGATGGAGATGTGTTGGAACAGCCACTCCCACTCACAGGGCTCGCATTTGCGGATAGCCACCTCCGCTCCGATAGCAGTGACTAGGGATACGGTCCGGGGCCCCAGAACGCCGAGGGTTTCCACTACCACACTTTGCTTCCTCAGCCTGACGGGGAAGGGGGGCGGAGCCTGAGCTTGGTAGCTGGGCATACCAAGTTGCTGGTGGAGAAGGTGTCACAGCATGTGGAATCCCCGGTGAAGGTCATATCGCCACGAAACTGGAAAATTGTCATATCATCAGGCTTTTATTTATTTATTTATTTTTCCAAGCATAGAGGGAACAAACAAGGATAGACAAAGGGATTAAGTCGATTACATCGACTCCAGTGCGTAACTGGTACTTAATTTATCGAACCCGAAAGGATGAAAGGCAAAGTCGATCTCGGCCTTTTATTATCCCCTCGGTCCATCTCCGTTGGTTCGAGCTACGAAAGGAAACCTGATGCGGTTTATGATTTTGTTAAGGGTGAAAATGTGGGTGGGGAGCAGCACTGTGATGGCATATTGTTTAGTCCGAGTTTAACTATAAATGAGTATATCTATATATATAAAACTCTAGTTGTGTGAGTGTCTGTCCCCTTCGATTTAGATTCCTAACTACTCCCACATTTTGCGGTGCAGTTTAACCAAATTCGGGTATCTTATAGTCGTGATTCATATCGAGCCCGTCTGAGTATTAGCGCGCGTCTACGATGAGTCTACGATTTTAAAAATAATTTAACATCATTTTTTATTCCATTTTAATGCATAATTTTTCGTGTGTCGATGGCGGCGGAGTTGGCGTCCACGGTCACACCTGCACCTGTGTTGCTTCTCTCCCTTCTTCCCTCCCTCGTGAAGCTGTGGGGAAGGGAGTGTAAGGAAATCAACGTCGTAAAGCGTTGTCAAGGAGACCAGCGTTCTTTTAGAACAACGACTTCATGGCTTGAAGACACCAAAACAGGAATGGCTAAGAAAGCCCGAATTGGCATCTATAAGGGAAGTAACTCTCTAAAAATGCTTATATAGTTATTTCCCTTACAAACCCGAGCAACGCCGGGCGATACTGCTAGTCTTTATATATAAAAGTGAAGTTGTGTGTCTGTCTCCTACGATTTAGATTCCTAACTACTCCCACATTTTGCGGTGCAGTTTAACCAAAACCGGGTATCTTATAGTCGTGATTCATATTGAGCCCTTCTGGGTATTAGTGCGCGTCTACGATTAAAAAAAAAATTTACCATCATTTTTTTCCATTTTAATGCATTTTTTTCGCTACTATATAAGGGAAGTAACTCTCTAAAAATGTCTACGATGAGTCAACGATTTTTAAGAAAATTTACCATCGTTTTTTTTTCCATTTTTAATGCACTTTTTTGCTATAACTCTCTAAAAATGCTTATATAGTTATTTCCCTTACAAATCCGAGCAACGCCGGGCGATACTGCTTGTATTTTATAATTAAAAAACAAATTATAAGGGTGGCTTTCTATCTTGCAGTAACTAACTGTTGCTTTGCAATTTATACTTACTATGACAGACCGGATTGATTAGAAATAGCAGTCAAAACCACAAGCCTTGTATTAAAAACGGAAGACGAAAAGCTTCCAGGATATTATTTGTATGAGGAAAACAAGGCAAACGATGGGTGGACAGCAGAAGATGTGGATGTATGTAATTACATCTAAGATTAAATAAAAATAACGGCAGCGGACATCATAGAATGCATGTCTGATCCCTTCCTGGAAGGTGGTAGAAGGGATGTCAGGATATTAAGTCTGTTTTTAATTTGTTTATATCTCCCGGGTGGGAGATGGGTTGAATCCTGGAAGTACTGCTATACCAGGCCAACCCGTGGCAAAGGCGGAGCAAGCCCCTAACTCTTCGCCTCGTTCTAAAAATCAGTTTAATATCGATGGTCCCAAATAGGGACCGTATCAGATATTAAGCTGATAAGAACAGATACTACACTTTGATCTTAGCCAAAAGGCCGAGAAGCGATAATTTTTTACCCTAGCTTAGAAACATTATACCTATTTCTATTTAGTATAGTGACTGATTTATACTTACACTTATATAGCTGTATTTAATTAGTTCTTCCATATTTTGTAATATCTTTTATTTTATTTCGTAGTAGTTGTTTTATTTAATCCTTTCAATTTGAGAATTTTAATATTTCTATTTAAAAAAAATGATATTATCCTAAGCGTAATCTGTAATTGTATTGATTTGATAATAACCGTGAATGAAAATTACGGGATCTTTTCGGTTTGAACGGCAGTTTTTTTCTAGCGGTTTCATATGAAATTGCCACCCATAATTATGACCCTGGTATCGATCTTATTGCATTTCAATCTATTTTAGGGTTAGAGGGGGGGGTATCTTTTTTTCTTCAGAAATGTAAATAAACCCAGTCTGTTTCTTAAACGAGGAACATATTCATACGGCACAGAATGTTGTTTACCTCAATAGACGTCAGTGATTGGTTGAAATTGCAGAAAAAAACCCCCAACAAATATCTTACAAACTATAGAATTTTCTCGATGAAGTCAAGAGAAAAAGATGTTTTATAACACATTCCACCAGTATAAGAAGTTTAAAATTTTTTAGTTACCTATAAATTATATTAAAAACTGCAGTTCAAACCGAAAATATCCAAAGTACGAATTACGACGGTTCGTAATGTTCACGTGACTCTATATCTCACCAGTAAAACATTTATTACTCTTTTACTAAATTAATTATTTTTTAGGTATCATAAATCTCGTAAGTCGTATCGGAAACATTTTCTTGCTTTTCTGAAATCTTTATATATAAAAGTCAAGTTGTGTCTGTCTCCTACGAT
Organism: Octopus sinensis; assembly: GCF_006345805.1. Classification (NCBI taxonomy): domain Eukaryota; kingdom Metazoa; phylum Mollusca; class Cephalopoda; order Octopoda; family Octopodidae; genus Octopus; species Octopus sinensis. The sequence goes on along the minus strand of NC_043001.1, from coordinate 125,776,064 downwards.
TTAGATTCCTAACTACTCCCACATTTTGCGGTGCAGTGTAACCAAAAGCGGGTATCTTATAGTCGTGATTCATATCGAGCCCTTCTGGTTATTAGCGCGCATCTACGATGAGTCTACGATTTAAAAAAAAATTTACCATCATTTTTTTCCATTTTATTGCATTTTTTCGCTATTATATAAGGGAAGTAACTCTCTAAAAATGTCTACGATGAGTCAACGATTTAAAAAAAATTTACCATAATTTTTTTCCATTTTTAATGCATTTTTTTGCTATTTTTTTGCTATAACTCTCTAAAAATGCTTATATAGTTATTTCCCTTACAAACCCGAGCAACGCCGGACGATACTGCTAGTCTTCTATTTAGATATATAAAAGTGAAGTTGTGTGAGTGTCTGTCTCCTACGATTTAGATTCCTAACTACTCCCACATTTTGCGGTGCAGTTTAACCAAAACCGGGTATCTTATAGTCGTGATTCATATCGAGCCCTTCTGGGTATTAGCGCGCGTCTACGATGAGTCTACGATTTAAAAAAAATTTACCATCATTTTTTCCGCTATTTTATAAGGGAAGAAACTCTCTAAAAATGTCTACGATGAGTCAACGATTAAAAAAAAAATTTACCATCATTTTTTTTCCATTTTTAATGCTATTTTTTGGCTATAACTCTCTAAAAATGCTTTATAGTTATTTCCCTTACAAACCCGAGCAACGCCGGGCGAAACTGCTAGTTCATGATAAAAGGCATTCTAATTTTTTTCTCTTTTTATTGTTTAATGTGTCCTTTTTAAAGACTGTAGTTCGAGTTTGGATGCTGTTTTTAGTTGTTCCCACCACCGTGTAGAGTTTCCCTCGTTGGATGTTTGCATTTGTTTGTTGAAAAAAAAATTTTAGCAGCATGTACCCAACCTCAACACAATCAAACCTGAAATATTTCAAGGTGAAGAAAGAGTCCTTACGTAATCATGGCGCCCGCTAAAAATAACATTCAAATTGCTCCCAGATTGCACTCTGCTCTCTTTAAAAAGGAAGGAAACGTATTAAAGACAATTTAGTTTTTGGTATAGGAGCACTCCGTCGGTCGCGACGATGAGGGTCCCAGCTGATACAATCAACGGAACAGCTTGCTCGTGATATTAACGTGCAAGTGGCTGAGCACTCCACAGACACGTGTACCCTTAATGTAGTTCTCGGGGAGATTCAGCATGACACAAAGTGTGACAAGGCTGGCCCTTTGAAATACAGGTACAAGAGGAACAGGAAGAGAGAACGAGAGAAAGTTGTGGTGAAAGAGTACAGCAGGGTTCACCACCACCCCCTGCCGGAGCCTCGTGGAGCTTTAGGTGTTTTCGCTCAATAAACACTCACAATGCCCGGTCTGGGAATCGAAACCGCGATCCTCCGACCGCGAGTCCGCTGCTCTAACCACTGGGCCATTGCGCCTCCACAGTTTTTGGTACATTATGCTTGAAAGAAAAAATGTGGGATCACAGCTTGGACACTTCTAATCACCTGATTGCTCAGTCCATGTTCATCTTGCATTAACAACAATAACCGAAAATATTTCTAGAAAGTTTCTATATCATTTTTAATTTCATCAATAATTAGTTATTCCAGATCTGTTGAAACGCAAATATTTTCATTGGTAATTGTTCTTTCTCTCTTTCTCTCATTTTTTCTGGTTGTTTTTTTTTTTTTTTTTTTTTTTTGCGAATCCAAATATCCAAATAAATCGGTTGATGAAAGTCTAAAGGTTTGAACGGCAGTTTTTCTAGCGGTTTCATATGAAATTGTCACCCATAATTATGACCCTAGAGTCGATCTATTGCATTTCAATCTGTTTTAGGGTTAGGGTTGGTTAGGGGTGGGGGGAAGGGTATCTTTTTTTCTTCAGAAATGTAAATAAACCCAATCTGTTTCTTAAACGAGGGACATATTCATACGGCACAGAATGTTTTCACCTCAATAGACGTCATTGATTGGTTGAAATTGCTGAAATTGAAGAAAAAAACAACAAATATCTTACAAACTATAGAATTTTCTCAATAAAGGCAAGAGAAAAAGATGTTTTATAAACACATTCTACCAGTATACGAAGTTTAAAATTTTTTAGTTACCTACAAATTATTTTTAAAAAACTGCCGTTCAAACCGAAAAGATCCGGAAATAGATAAATAAATAAAAAAAGAATTTCCATATAGATTTTCCAAGGTGGTATCATAGCATGATTAAAATGACTAAAACAATTAAAAGGTAACCGATATAGATTCCTTATTTTGACCATTTCACCTGCCAGTGATGTTCATGTGAGTTCAATATATAATTATGTTATGTACCCTGGTCTTCAGAAACAGGTGTGCTTTAATTCCGTGTCTCAAAAATTGAGACTAAAAGAAAGTTAACATCAGTAGGAATATCTAGCCATGAAACATTCCTTCAAAGAGTCCTGTTCAACCCATACCAGCATGGGAAAAAGGTGCATTAATAATGATCAGGACAAGTATCTTTTATGTATGTATATATGTATGTATGTATATAATATATATATATAAATGTATATTATATATATATATTATATATATATATATATATATATATATATATATATATATATATATATATAATATATAAATGTATATGTATATAATATATATATGTATATGTATATTATATATATATATATATATAATATATATATATTATATATATATATATTATATACATATATTTATTTATATATGTGTGTTTCGAAACGCAGAGTGGATGAAACCATAGCAACTGAAGAAGGGGAATTTTCTTTGTGTTATTTGTCCTGTACTCTATTTTTTCATTGTTTAAGAAAAGTGTCCATTTCCTTGGTTTTGTGTTTATGTTTTCGTTTCTCATTGTGTTCGACATTTTTTTTTTTGGTGTCCTGTACCCATATATGCATGTATATATACATGTAGATGTAGGTACATACATATATGTATGTGTATATAGTGGAGGCACAATGGCCCAATGGTTAGGGCAGCGGACTCACGGTCGTAGGATCGCGGTTTCGATTCCCAGACTGGGCGTTGTGAGTGTTTATTGAGCGAAAACACCTAAAGCTCCATGAGGCTCCGGCAGGGATGGTGGTGATCCCTGCTGTACTCTTTCACCACAACTTTCTCTCACTCTTACTTCCTGTTTCTGTTGTACCTGTATTTCAAAGGGCCGGCCTTGTCACTCTCTGTGTCACGCTGAATATTCCCGAGAACTACGTTAAGGGTACACGTGTCTGTGGAGTGCTTAGCCACTTACACGTTAATTTCACGAGCAGGCTGTTCCGTTGATCGGATCAACCGGAACCCTTGTTGTCGTAACCGACGGAGTGCTTCCATCCATGTATATATGCATATGTTTTATTTATTAATTTATATATATATATATACGTGTGTGTGTGGGGGGGGCGCGGTTTAATCCCACTGTGTTACCTTGGGCAAGTGTCTTCTACTATAGCCTCGGGCTGACCAGAGCCTTGTGGGTGGATTTGGTAGACGGAAAGTAAAAGAAGCCAGTTGTATATGTGTGTGTGTTTGTGTGTGTGTGTGAGAGAGAGAGAGTGATGTGTAAGTGGCACACTCTCTCTCTCTCTCTCACATATACTCATGCACACATACATACAAAAAAAGATTTATGCATATGTATACATTTATGTATGCACGTCTCCCTGAGAATGCTGTCGCTGTTCCCCACCACTAATCCTCTATAAATTTCTAAAGCGGAACATCCACCGATTCCATTGCCCAACTGGTAGAGGGCTGTAAGCACCTGAGTGGAGACGCAATGGTCCAGTGGTTAGGGCAGCGGACTCGTGGTCATAGGATCGCGGTTTCGATTCCCAGACCGGGCGTTGTGAGTGTTTATTGAGCGAAAACACCTAAAAAGCTCCACGAGTCTCCGGCAGTGGATGGTGGTGATCCCTGCTGTACTCTTTCACCACAACCCTCTCTCACTCTTACTTCCTGTTTCTGTTGTACCTGTCTTTCAAAGGGCTGGCCTTGTCACTCTCTGTGTCACGCTGAATATCCCCAAGAACTATGTTAAGGGTACATGTGTCTGTGGAGTGCTCAGCCACTTACACGTTAATTTCACGAGCAGGCTGTTCCGTTGATTCGGATCAACCGGAACCCTCGTCGTCGTAACCGACGGAGTGCTTCCATAAGAGAGTGAGCACCTGATGACATTTTAGGTGCCAGATACCCAGCCTCAGTCTTTTCTTCACCCAGGACTGCAGCTCTGTCAAAGAGATGAGCTGCGGAAAGATGAGGATGCTAGCAACAGACTGACTGCCTGCCCATTGGAACGTGTCCCTTCCACAAGAATTTAAATAAAAGACACTTTGACCTGGTCAAGCAGTAACCAGGACGTGGCATGACGGTCAGACAATAAATGATAATGGGTGATGTTAGCATTCACCACCTCCACTTGACTTTCCAAGGACAGCTTCCTCTCACCCCATTTCTGGGTAAGATTGGCCACCATGTTCACCACTTCATCCTAGTTCTTATCAACCTGGAGGTCGGGACCAAACCAGATCCTGAGCAGTTTAACTGACCTGTGGGTCCATCGTCCACTGCTGCTGTCTGATGGCATCATCCTGCCTCTCCAGGAGCCCACCTGCAAACCCACCAATTTGTTGGCATTGATTTTAGCCCCTGCAACCAACTCATATTCCTTCAGGATGGTGCTGACCATCTCCACTTCAGAGGTGTCTGATACCATGATGGTGTCATTGTCCATATATGCTGACACAGCCCTTCTTTGTCCCAGTTTGAAAGGTATGCCCCTTAGCTGTTCTAACTTCTGCAGCAGTGGTTTGAGTGCCAATACAGAAGAGGCAACTGCAGGCAGCTCTTTGTGACCGAGTGTGCAATGTCAAAAGGCTCTGATCGGTTGCCATTTCCTTTGACCACTGAACAGGTGCCACTGTGCATTGCAGCGATCCAGCCTCTGGAAACAGGTCCAAAACTTCCTGCTTTCAGGACGGCTTCCAAGTAGCGATGGTTGACCCTATCGAATGCTTTTGATTGATCCAAAGTGATTAGAGCACCCCTGAAGCCAGCTTTGGTCTCAGCCCTTTATGATGTATCACACAAGGTGGAGGTTGTTGTGGATAGACCTGCTTGGGATTTTGCATGTTTGCGCTTCTCCAACCAGGCTACCGATGACAAGCGCTAGCCTTTTTGCTAACACCTTGGCCAACATTTTAAACTCTGTGTTTAGCAGAGTTATGGGCCGAAAATTCTCTAGTACATCTTCATTATTGGTGTCTTTCTTGAACAGTGTCACCACACCTCTGCTAACAGCACTAGGAATTCTCCTGTTCTTTTGTCAGTTGCAGTAGATATCTGCTAAGGGGTTGCCAAACAAATCTAGCATGAATACATAGAATTCATAGGGCAGACCATCCAAATTGGGCAATCTGTGACTTGTGCAATTGCTCATCACCTTCCAGATTTCAGTGGCTGTTATCGGCCTTTCACGTAACCTTGTGTCAGCTGTGGCAAGCTGTCCAGCTACAAACTTAAGTCCAGTATCATTGTCGACCCATCGCCCTCTCCAAACAGCTGTGTGAAGTGCTGCTAAAAAGTCACATACATCTGCTCGGAGCTGCGTAGCATGTGCCCATCCCAATCCATCAAAGACCTCATCATGGTTTGTTTCCACATTGCATCTCCACCATTCAGGCCCATCGGACAGCTTTAATTCCTTACTGTTTGAGCACATGGGCCTTAGCTCTGACAGCACAACCTCTGTGTTTTGCTTCAAAGAAATGGTCATGGGTCATTCTTGTTGCTAACACACTGGTCACAATGCCCTAAATTACTAACTAGCTCACTCTTTAATCTATTCTTTTCTATTGCTAACTCTATGCTAAATGTTATTGATTCTGCTCTAATCACCCTCTTCAGGGCAGCCCACTACCAGTTGTTGATGATTGCAGCCCCCCCCCCATCCCCGTCAACTGTCACTTAACTAGTTCACTAATCCAGTCCTTGTAGTTTCTGCATGTTAGAAAGGACGCATTTAACTTCCAGGTCCCTATCTACAGGTCCTACCTTACTCGACTGTGCAGATCACAAACTTGTGGTCTGTGTAACCAACCAAAGTTAAATTGTGGACAGCCTACACTATCTCTATCCTCTGACCTAACAAATACTTTATCTAGATACGATCTGGATGACCCATTGTGGTTGCTCCATGTTCACAAATTAGCACATCAGGGAAATCCAGTTGATACCTATTAAATGATTGGAAGTCTCTGAGTAGGTTTTTGAGGTTTTTACACCCCATTCTTCTGTGTACTATCCCCACACAGTCCTTCCATGTGTTCAAAATCCCATTCCAGTCCCCTACTAGTACTAAACTGCAAGAAAGTTCCCAGGAATGTTTCTAGATGCCTGATGAATTCTAGCCTTCCAGCTACTGTTGGAGCATAGACAGCCACCTGTCTAAGGGCACCACTTTTGCTACCATTCACATCTAGGACCACCAGCCTGCCACCCAGCTCCATGAAGATTGCCTTAACTTCGAGATCTAAGGATTTTCAGAATAGCACTGCTTCCCCACCACCAGCTCCTGACAGACCACTTGATGAGAATATCTCATAGTCATCGAAAATGGGTGGTAGTGCTTGCGCATTAGAAATCCTTGTCTTGCTAATTGCTGCTACATCTAAATCAAGTGACCTGAGGTCGTTTAGCGAGTGACCTTGCTTCCAAGCTGACCCCAAGCCACAAGCATTCATACACCCCACCCTGAAAACAGACATGTTTATTGGAGAAACAAAATGGAAAAAGGTCACTTACCTTGGATTTTTAGAGGGTTAGCTGATTCAGCTGCCATGTGATGCATTATCATTAATGAAGGGCCTTCCTAAAGTCCTTTTTTGTGGTTTTAACCTAAAAGGCCCAATGTCTTAGGTATTTTTTTTTTAAGTTCTAGGTATGTGTTTGTATCAATCAGCTGTCTGTCATGGGGAGTTTTTGACAGACATTTATTGAACTCTACTTCTTTGTATGAATATTTGTTTTTCCCTACTTGCTGCATCAGCTCACTGTGAAGTTGATGAGGCATTCGGGTTCTCTAGTAAGTTGTTCAAGTTCTTGTGATTATTATTTCTTTTTGTGCATTTGATTCTGTTTTGGTGCTTTTTTGTGGTTGTGGTTGTGGTTGAATGAGTATGCATTGCTTTTGTTGTTGGGATTTGGGTGTGTTGTTATTGTTGTCAAGTGTAGCCAATCAATTAGGTGAATTTTCCTTGTCCTGTCTTTTCACTTTCAGCTTAGGATGGTTTTTTGGAACTACTTTTGCTTTTCCCCACCACAAGTCCTTCTTGGGAGATTCAATTTCTCCTTGTTGCATAAGGCTTCTTGTGGTGGTGGTGGTGGTGGTAGCAGAGCCACTGTCCCTTGAGCTCCATTTTGTTGTTATGAGCAGAGGGCCTTCAAATTTATGTTAGACCCACAAGTGTAGCACCTTGGCTTTCTGTTTTCCACCATGACCTGGAGTTATGATTCGTTGGGCAGCTTGATAAGTTCAGGGACCTTGTCCAAGGATTATTGTATTTTAATCTTTAGGCTAAATAGAAACAGCTGTGAGAGAATATGTTGGATTTGTATATATAAATGAATATGTATGGCCACAGCTCTGAGCTGAAACTCGCGGTCGTAGGATTGCGGTTTCGATTCCCAGACCGGGCGTTGTGAGTGTTTATTGAGCGAAAACACCTAAAGCTCCACGAGGCTCCGGCAGGGGGTTGTGGCGATCCCTGCTGTACTCTTTCGCCACGACTTTCTCTCACTCTTTCTTTTGTTGGCCTGCCCGCTTAGCCAGCGGAGTGGCATCATTCGAGGGCTAAAAAAACAATGCGAAGCGCATTGTGACCAGCGATGTGTAGCAACATCTGATAGCCTGGTCGGTCATGCTGAATACGGTGATATATATATATATATATATATATATATATTAACAATTAAGGAACGGCCATAATAGGCCATTCACCCACTAGAAATAACAGCCAAAGCTTCTACCGCAAATAAAGATTAATTCCGTAAACAGGAGAAAATTAAAAAAACATTTACCCTGTAATTTCTTGTACGGTATACCGTTTCATCCGCTGTTTAATGGTAAACTAACCTGATTAAATTAAATCAAGCCAATCCTCCATAAGCCCTCGGATTCTTCAGCAAGAAATAGCTCAAGTCGGGACAGATATATACACGAGGCATACCCAATCTTGCCAAGTCAATATCTGACCTAAAATTTTCAAATCGTCGCACTCGCGCCAAATTTATCGGCAGCAATAGATATCAGCCGTCGATTCCATTACGGAATTAACCAAAAAATTCATAATTAATCAATATAGGGTGGCAAGGAAAATTTTGTAGAATTTTATTGCCACCAGCGGCCCAGTGGGAAAAAATTAAATAGTCATAGACCATTTTTAAGTTCAACATTAACAATAAGGAACGGCCATAATAGGCCATTCACCCACTAGACATAACAGCCAAAGCTTCTACCGCAAATAAAGATTAATTCCATAAACAGGAGAAAATTAAAAAAACATTTACCCTGTAATTTCTTGTACGGTATACCGTTTCATCCGCTGTTTAATGGTAAACTAACCTGATTAAATTAAATCAAGCCAATCCTCCATAAGCCCTCGGATTCTTCAGCAAGAAATAGCTCAAGTCGGGACAGATATATACACGAGGCATACCCAATCTTGCCAAGTCAATATCTGACCTAAAATTTTCAAATCGTCGCACTCGCGCCAAATTTATCGGCAGCAAATAGATATCAGCCGTCGATTCCATTACGGAATTAACCAAAAAATTCATAATTAATCAATATAGGGTGGCAAGGAAAATTTTGTAGAATTTTATTGCCACCAGCGGCCCAGTGGGAAAAAATTAAATAGTCATAGACCATTTTTAAGTTCAACATTAACAATTAAGGAACGGCCATAATAGGCCATTCACCCACTAGAAATAACAGCCAAAGCTTCTACTGCAAATAAAGATTAATTCCGTAAACAGGAGAAAATTAAAAAAACATTTACCCTGTAATTTCTTGTACGGTATACCGTTTCATCCGCTGTTTAATGGTAAACTAACCTGATTAATTAAATCAAGCCAATCCTCCATAAGCCCTCGGATTCTTCAGCAAGAAATAGCTCAAGTCGGGACAGATATATACACGAGGCATACCCAATCTTGCCAAGTCAATATCTGACCTAAAATTTTCAAATCGTCGCACTCGCGCCAAATTTATCGGCAGCAAATAGATATCAGCCGTTGATTCCATTACGGAATTAACCAAAAAATTCATAATTAATCAATATAGGGTGGCAAGGAAAATTTTGTAGAATTTTATTGCCACCAGCGGCCCAGTGGGAAAAAATTAAATAGTCATAGACCATTTTTAAGTTCAACATTAACAATTAAGGAACGGCCATAATAGGCCATTCACCCACTAGAAATAACAGCTAAAGCTTCTACCGCAAATAAAGATTAATTCCGTAAACAGGAGAAAATTAAAAAAACATTTACCCTGTAATTTCTTGTACGGTATACCGTTTCATCATCCGCTGTTTAATGGTAAACTAACCTGATTAAATTAAATCAAGCCAATCCTCCATAAGCCCTCGGATTCTTCAGCAAGAAATAGCTCAAGTCGGGACAGATATATACACGAGGCATACCCAATCTTGCCAAGTCAATATCTGACCTAAAATTTTCAAATCGTCGCACTCGCGCCAAATTTATCGGCAGCAATAGATATCAGCCGTCGATTCCATTACGGAATTAACCGAAAAATTCATAATTAATCAATATAGGGTGGCAAGGAAAATTTTGTAGAATTTTATTGCCACCAGCGGCCCAGTGGGAAAAAATTAAATAGTCATAGACTGAAGAATCCGAGGGCTTATGGAGGATTGGCTTGATTTAATTTAATCAGGTTAGTTTACCATTAAACAGCGGATGAAACGGTATACCGTACAAGAAATTACAGGGTAAATGTTTTTTTAATTTTCTCCTGTTTACGGAATTAATCTTTATTTGCGGTAGAAGCTTTGGCTGTTATTTCTAGTGGGTGAATGGCCTATTATGGCCGTTCCTTAATTGTTATGTTGAACTTAAAAATGGTCTATGACTATTTAATTTTTTCCCACTGGGCCGCTGGTGGCAATAAAATTCTACAAAATTTTCCTTGCCACCCTATATTGATTAATTATGAATTTTTTGGTTAATTCCGTAATGGAATCGACGGCTGATATCTATTTGCTGCCGATAAATTTGGCGCGAGTGCGACGATTTGAAAATTTTAGGTCAGATATTGACTTGGCAAGATTGGGTATGCCTCGTGTATATATCTGTCCCGACTTGAGCTATTTCTTGCTGAAGAATCCGAGGGCTTATGGAGGATTGGCTTGATTTAATTTAATCAGGTTAGTTTACCATTAAACAGCGGATGAAACGGTATACCGTACAAGAAATTACAGGGTAAATGTTTTTTTAATTTTCTCCTGTTTACGGAATTAATCTTTATTTGCGGTAGAAGCTTTGGCTGTTATTTCTAGTGGGTGAATGGCCTATTATGGCCGTTCCTTAATTGTTAATGTTGAACTTAAAAACGGTCTATGACTATTTAATTTTTTCCCACTGGGCCGCTGGTGGCAATAAAATTCTACAAAATTTTCCTTGCCACCCTATATTGATTAATTATGAATTTTTTGGTTAATTCCGTAATGGAATCGACGGCTGATATCTATTTGCTGCCGATAAATTTGGCGCGAGTGCGACGATTTGAAAATTTTAGGTCAGATATTGACTTGGCAAGATTGGGTATGCCTCGTGTATATATCTGTCCCGACTTGAGCTATTTCTTGCTGAAGAATCCGAGGGCTTATGGAGGATTGGCTTGATTTAATTTAATCAGGTTAGTTTACCATTAAACAGCGGATGAAACGGTATACCATACAAGAAATTACAGGGTAAATGTTTTTTTATTTTCTCCTGTTTACGGAATTAATCTTTATTTGCGGTAGAAGCTTTGGCTGTTATTCTAGTGGGTGAATGGCCTATTATGGCCGTTCCTTAATTGTAATGTTGAACTTAAAAATGGTCTATGACTATTTAATTTTTTCCCACTGGGCGCTGGTGGCAATAAAATTCTACAAAATTTTCCTTGCCACCCTATATTGATAATTATGAATTTTTTGGTTAATTCCGTAATGGAATCGACGGCTGATATCTATTTGCTGCCGATAAATTTGGCGCGAGTGCGACGATTTGAAAATTTTAGGTCAGATATTGACTTGGCAAGATTGGGTATGCCTCGTGTATATATGTCCCGACTTGAGCTATTTCTTGCTGAAGAATCCGAGGGCTTATGGAGGATTGGCTTGATTTAATTTAATCAGGTTAGTTTACCATTAAACAGCGGATGAAACGGTATACCGTACAAGAAATTACAGGGTAAATGTTTTTTTAATTTTCTCCTGTTTACGGAATTAATCTTTATTTGCGGTAGAAGCTTTGGCTGTTATTCTAGTGGGTGAATGGCCTATTATGGCCGTTCCTTAATTGTTAATGTTGAACTTAAAAACGGTCTATGACTATTTAATTTTTTCCCACTGGGCCGCTGGTGGCAATAAAATTCTACAAAATTTTCCTTGCCACCCTATATTGATTAATTATGAATTTTTTGGTTAATTCCGTAATGGAATCGACGGCTGATATCTATTTGCTGCCGATAAATTTGGCGCGCGAGTGCGACGATTTGAAAATTTTAGGTCAGATATTGACTTGGCAAGATTGGGTATGCCTCGTGTATATATCTGTCCCGACTTGAGCTATTTCTGCTGAAGAATCCGAGGGCTTATGGAGGATTGGCTTGATTTAATTTAATCAGGTTAGTTACCATTAAACAGCGGATGAAACGGTATACCGTACAAGAAATTACAGGGTAAATGTTTTTTTAATTTTCTCCTGTTTACGGAATTAATCTTTATTTGCGGTAGAAGCTTTGGCTGTTATTTCTAGTGGGTGAATGGCCTATTATGGCCGTTCCTTAATTGTTAATGTTGAACTTAAAAACGGTCTATGACTATTTAATTTTTTCCCACTGGGCCGCTGGTGGCAATAAAATTCTACAAAATTTTCCTTGCCACCCTATATTGATTAATTATGAATTTTTTGGTTAATTCCGTAATGGAATCGACGGCTGATATCTATTTGCTGCCGATAAATTTGGCGCGAGTGCGACGATTTGAAAATTTTAGGTCAGATATTGACTTGGCAAGATTGGGTATGCCTCGTGTATATATCTGTCCCGACTTGAGCTATTTCTTGCTGAAGAATCCGAGGGCTTATGGAGGATTGGCTTGATTTAATTTAATCAGGTTAGTTTACCATTAAACAGCGGATGAAACGGTATACCGTACAAGAAATTACAGGGTAAATGTTTTTTTAATTTTCTCCTGTTTACGGAATTAATCTTTATTTGCGGTAGAAGCTTTGGCTGTTATTTCTAGTGGGTGAATGGCCTATTATGGCCGTTCCTTAATTGTTAATGTTGAACTTAAAAACGGTCTATGACTATTTAATTTTTTCCCACTGGGCCGCTGGTGGCAATAAAAAAAATCACAAATTTTCCTTGCCACCCTATATTGATTAATTATGAATTTTTTGGTTAATTCCGTAATGGAATCGACGGCTGATATCTATTTGCTGCCGATAAATTTGGCGCGAGTGCGACGATTTGAAAATTTTAGGTCAGATATTGACTTGGCAAGATTGGGTATGCCTCGTGTATATATCTGTCCCGACTTGAGCTATTTCTTGCTGAAGAATCCGAGGGCTTATGGAGGATTGGCTTGATTTAATTTAATCAGGTTAGTTTACCATTAAACAGCGGATGAAACGGTATACCGTACAAGAAATTACAGGGTAAATGTTTTTTTAATTTTCTCCTGTTTACGGAATTAATCTTTATTTGCGGTAGGTAGAAGCTTTGGCTGTTATTTTAGTGGGTGAATGGCCTATTATGGCCGTTCCTTAATTGTTAATGTTGAACTTAAAAATGGTCTATGACTATTTAATTTTTTCCCACTGGGCCGCTGGTGGCAATAAAATTCTACAAAATTTTCCTTGCCACCCTATATTGATTAATTATGAATTTTTTGGTTAATTCCGTAATGGAATCGACGGCTGATCTATTTGCTGCCGATAAATTTGGCGCGAGTGCGACGATTTGAAAATTTTAGGTCAGATATTGACTTGGCAAGATTGGGTATGCCTCGTGTATATATCTGTCCTGACTTGAGCTATTTCTTGCTGAAGAATCCGAGGGCTTATGGAGGATTGGCTTGATTTAATTTAATCAGGTTAGTTTACCATTAAACAGCGGATGAAACGGTATACCGTACAAGAAATTACAGGGTAAATGTTTTTTTAATTTTCTCCTGTTTACGGAATTAATCTTTATTTGCGGTAGAAGCTTTGGCTGTTATTTCTAGTGGGTGAATGGCCTATTATGGCCGTTCCTTAATTGTTAATGTTGAACTTAAAAATGGTCTATGACTATTTAATTTTTTCCCACTGGGCCGCTGGTGGCAATAAAATTCTACAAAATTTTCCTTGCCACCCTATATTGATTAATTATGAATTTTTTGGTTAATTCCGTAATGGATCGACGGCTGATATCTATTTGCTGCCGATAAATTTGGCGCGAGTGCGACGATTTGAAAATTTTAGGTCAGATATTGACTTGGCAAGATTGGGTATGCCTCGTGTATATATCTGTCCCGACTTGAGCTATTTCTTGCTGAAGAATCCGAGGGCTTATGGAGGATTGGCTTGATTTAATTTAATCAGGTTAGTTTACCATTAAACAGCGGATGAAACGGTATACCGTACAAGAAATTACAGGGTAAATGTTTTTTTAATTTTCTCCTGTTTACGGAATTAATCTTTATTTGCGGTAGAAGCTTTGGCTGTTATTTCTAGTGGGTGAATGGCCTATTATGGCCGTTCCTTAATTGTTAATGTTGAACTTAAAAATGGTCTATGACTATTTAATTTTTTCCCACTGGGCCGCTGGTTGCAATAAAATTCTACAAAATTTTCCTTGCCACCCTATATTGATTAATTATGAATTTTTTGGTTAATTCCGTAATGGAATCGACGGCTGATATCTATTTGCTGCCGATAATTTGGCGCGAGTGCGACGATTTGAAAATTTTAGGTCAGATATTGACTTGGCAAGATTGGGTATGCCTCGTGTAATATCTGTCCCGACTTGAGCTATTTCTTGCTGAAGAATCCGAGGGCTTATGGAGGATTGGCTTGATTTAATTTAATCAGGTTAGTTTACCATTAAACAGCGGATGAAACGGTATACCGTACAAGAAATTACAGGGTAAATGTTTTTTTATTTTCTCCTGTTTACGGAATTAATCTTTATTTGCGGTAGAAGCTTTGGCTGTTATTTCTAGTGGGTGAATGGCCTATTATGGCCGTTCCTTAATTGTTAATGTTGAACTTAAAAATGTCTATGACTATTAATTTTTTCCCACTGGGCGCTGGTGGCAATAAAATTCTACAAAATTTTCCTTGCCACCTATATTGATTAATATATATATATATATATATATATATATATATATATATATATATATATATCTTTGAGTTACAATTTATTGAGTCAAAACTGTACAAGTTTACTGAGAACACTGCAGAGTGAAAGAAGAGACCAAGATTAGGTGAAGGCCAAGGAACATGCACAAAATAAACAAGGCGCAGGAGTAGCTGTGTGGTAAGTAGCTTGCTAACCAACCACATGGTTCTGGGTTCAGTCACACTGCGTGGCATCTTGGACAAGTGTCTTCTGCTATAGCCCCGGGCCGACTAATGCCTTGTGAGTGGATTTGGTAGACAGAAACTGAAAGAAGCCTGTCGTATATATGTATATATATATATATATGTGTGTGTATGTGTTTGTGTGTCTGTGTTTGTCCCCCTAGCATTGCTTGACAACCGATGCTGGTGTGTTTACGTCCCCGTCACTTAGCGGTTCGGCAAAAGAGGAGTGACAGTAGAAATATAGAGTCAAAAGAGACCGATAGAATAAGTACTGGGCTTACAAAGAATAAGTCCCGGGGTCGATTTGCTCGACTAAAGGCGGTGCTCCAGCATGGCCGCAGTCAAATGACTGAAACAAGTAAAAGAGTAAAGAGTAAGAGTAAGGCTGGCAAGAAGAGTGTATGGAAGCTCTTTGCACTAAGTGGCAGTGGAAAGAATAACATTAGCAATAACAGTAAGTATAGATGATAGATGCATGTACATATAAATTCATAAACATACATTTTGCATTTCCTCTTTTATAGAATCTGATGATCCGTTTCCTGTGCGCTCAAAAGATGATGTTCTTCATGAAGACTATGACCCAGCATTGCACCATCCTGTTTTCTGTGGTTATTTGTGTGCCAAAGTAGACACCTATGAAGATGCAGCAGCAGATTTTGACCCAGCTACCAGCCATCCTGCATGTGTGGGTTACGTCCTCATCGATATACCTAAAAAGCATGTTAAACGCAAGTGTGATGAAGCTCCTGACCCCCAAACATGTAAGCCACGCTTCATTAGAATAATTTTTTTTTTTTATTTGGGCTCAGGTTGAGGGAATATTGTAGCAATTTCTGATGGTTTCATCTATAGTAGCCACATAAATTAACCTTGTGGTTGGTCACCCCGCCAAAAATAGCAATGGGATAACTGTAAAATCACCCCCCACTACCTCAGAAAAGGAAGAACAATATAATCCCTAACATATAAAAAGACAGGCTCATCATGGCTTTTAATCAACATCTGCTAAAATAGAGCTGAGCTTGTGCTAAACACCACCACCAACAAATAAAGTTATCATGAGCCAAAGAAGGAGCTTATATATATTTCTTTACTGCCCACAAGGGACTAAACATAGAGGGGACAAACAAGGACAAAGGAATTACAATGACCCCAGTTGCAAAACTGGTACTTTATTTATCGACCCCGAAAGGATGAAAGGCAAAGTCGACCTCGGTAGAATTTGAACTCAGAACGTAACGACAGATGAAATACCGCTAAACATTTTGCCCGGTGCGCTAACGTTTCTGCCAGCTTGCCGCCTTACCAAAGAAGGAGCTTATATGTGGTCTTTCAACCTGCTAGAAGTAGCATGCAAACTCTCCCTTTCACTGCATCTTACAATTATAAAGAAGCATCGGTCAACCCAATGTTATTGTAAAAGAAACTCACTCAAGGTGGAATGCATAGGCTTGAACATGGAACCACAAGGTTGGGAACCAAACCTCTTAAGCACAGAGCCATTTCTGTTCCTTGCTGTCATCAATAGAATATGTAGTTGTTGTTGTTGTTGTTGTTTAACCCCAGGTCAGTCCTAATTCAGCAGATAATATGATCAAAGGGCATTACACCAATATACATCCAGTATTTTTTTCATGCCTAGAACAACATATTTCAATGTATTCTTCCTTCTTCTTTTAAGATAGTAGGTCATGATATATGGAAATTTGGTAGTTATTTCTAGCACGTCAAGCAACCATATAGGGGTTCCTTCAAACAGTGAAGTTCAGTTTGATTGTTTGGTTGATTCTCTGCTACAACTCTTGCTCAAAAGATGCCCATGTATGATTTGGTTATGCATCCCATAAACCTACAGAGCAAACTCATGTTCCTAGGTTAGTGGCAACAGTACGGCAAGGGGCTTAAAATGTGAACTGGTATGATGAAGTTAGATCTTGAATCAATATCTTGTTAGCTATTGAAATCATAAGTAGTCGATCCACTTTGTGTCAGACATCTGTGATTACCAGATACAGCTGGTTTTCATTCACAATGCTGAGAATTCATTGCACACTGCCAAACCAGCTCAGCTAATCCTAGATGAAAGCTGACACGAGCAGTGTGGGTGGCTCCTTCATTGCTTTGGTTATGCAGCAATAATATAACGGGAAGCTTTATGAAAATAAACAAAAGACGAAGGCAGGTGGAATACAAACAAGCAATTGTATTAGTATGGCGCTCAGGAATATAAATAAAACAAGTCTTTTACGTTTCGAGCCTACGCTCTTCAACAGAAAGATACACAGAAAAGAAACACAGAAAGAAACAAGGAGAGAAAAAAATGCATGCAGAGGCTAGCGAATCAACATGGCGATCTGATTTCGGCCAGAAGTCAAAGATCAAACGTGAGACGCAAGAGTGAAATTAGGGGAGATAACAGGGTTAAATGACCTCGCCCCAACATAAGAGTGTGTGTGTGTATGAGAGAGTATGTAGTGCGTATGAGAGGTCTGGACGTGTGTATGTATATATGATGTGATGTGTAAAGTCGTATGGTGTAGTGTAGAGAGAGGAGATGAGGGGGAGAGGGGAGGAGGAGGGATAATATAACACAGCAGGGTTAAATTAATTGATGTTGTTACTCCTCTTTACCACTTGTCTGGGTGTCTGAAACAGAAATTTTATGGTTTTCGTTGATAAATTACATACTGATAAAATCATCATCATCCAACATTTGACATCCATGTTCCTTGCTGGCATACATTGGATGATTTGACAGGATCTTGATGGGTCCGAAGATTGCTCTAATGTCTCATTTGGCATGGTTTCTATGGTTGGATGCCTTTCCTAATGCCAAACATTTTACAGTATGTAAAGGGTTTTTTTAAAATTTTGTGGCACCAGCACTAGTGAGATCACCATGCAGCCTGCAAGACTAAGTTCTCCATCAATTGAGTAGAGCTACAGTGGAGTGGGAGATGGTTTTATGCTATGAGATGAGGAGTAAATTGTAAGAGATGTGGGCCAGAGCAGAATAGTTTTCTCACTGTAGGGTGAATTTTCAAAATATGAGATAAGTGGAAGAGAGTGGAAACAAGATAAAAAGGAGCGTGAGTTGGTAGAGGTTGCAAGAGGGTATAGGAAAGTGAAATATGGTCAGGGATGAGGAATAGTTGAGTGAGTGAATATAATGAATGAAGAACAAATGTTGAGAGATAATAACTAGGAGCGGGGAAGAGTAGGTGATAGCTGCATAGATTAGGTAAGTTTGGGGTTGGATGTAATGACTAGTGGATAAGGAGCAGGGTGACTTATGATACATAAGTTGAGGAGAGGTAGGGGAAAATAGATGATTGACAGTGCAGAAAAGTGGGTGAAGAACAGCAACATAGTTATAATGATACAGTAATCATGGGAATTTTGAGAGAGAAAGAGAGAGATGTATGATAGTGAAGAGGGAGAGATAATTGGGTGGCTCAAGAGAGGGATTAATGTAAAATGTGGATGTTTAACGCAGGTATAATTCAAATACTTTTACTTGTGGATTGTACGTTATTTGCAAGATGTAGCCATGTTTAATTTTCGCAGGGAGGGAACCACAAATAGATAAGTTAACATTCGTTTTGTTCATCATTTTTATTTTTATTTTTTATTTCGTATTTTTTGTTTGTATTTTTTACTTGTATTTTTTATTCGTATTTTTTATCCTCTTTTATTGCTTAGATTTTTATTTCTTAAATTTTTAAGGTTCATTCATTATTTTTATTTTTTATTTATTAATTTGTAAAGTAAAATTACATTTATGATTTTTAGTCAAATAATTTCAATCATTATAGAGCTACATAGAACGTAAATAGTGTAATAAATGTGTAGAATCCAGACATGAAGATTGGGAGTACGTCGATTTAATTGAGTATTGAAACTAGCGACCTTATATCTCAAAAATACTGACATACTGTCATGAAACACATGTTGTCTTTAAAATGGAAAGTATGGGATTCTGAGTAGATATAGTAAGTATAATATTTAATGTTTGATGGCTCAGATGGGTATAGTATCTTACAATGTTGATTGAGTTGAGGGTGGTTCTGTCTCTAAAACTACTTTTATATATATAAATAAAATATTGAGAGAAGTTCACTTTAGTATCTTTAATTTGAATGTCTCATTCCTGTGGATTCGGAATTAATCTTCCCTAATAATTATATTATATATATATATATATAAATATGTATATATATCATAATCATCATCATCATCATCGTTGAACGTCCGTTTTCCATGCTAGTATGGGTTGGACGGTTTGACTGGGGTCTGGGAAGCCAGGAGGCTGGACCAGGCTCCAGTCTGATCTGGCAGTGTTTCTACAGCTGGATGCCCTTCCTAACACCAACCACTCTGTGAGTGTAGTGGGTACTTTTTACGTACCACCGGCTCAGGCTCCAGGGGCGGCTGGCAGCAGCCACGATCGGCTGGTGCTTTTTACGTGCCGCCAGCATGGAAGCCAGTCCAGGCAGCACTGGCATCGGCCACATTCGGATGGTGCTTATTACGTGCCACTGGTACAGGTATCACAACTACAATTTCCATTTGATATTTTTTTTGATGTTGATGTACTTGACTCAATAGGTCTCTTCAAGCATAGCAGGTCGCCCTACGATCCAAGGTAAGCACAGCAGGCCGTCCTGTGACCCAAGGTACTTTGGATGGGCTGGGGCTGCTATGTGAAGCTGCTGCAGGAAACAGCCATTAACTCACGTTATTTGTTGGGTTTTGCAGTCACAGCATGTCTCCAGAGATCTCGGTCTTTCGTCATTGCATCTGTGAGGCCCAACGATCGAAGATCATGCTTGACCACTTCATCCCATGTTTTCCTGGGTCTACCTCTACCCCGGATTCCTTCAACTGTTTGGGAGTGGCACTTCTTCACACATCTCTCCTCATCAATCCGTTGTACATGACCATACCAGCACAAACGTCTCTCTTGCACGCCACATCTCATGCTTCTCATGTCCAGCATTTCTCTCAGAGTGCTTACACTCTGTCGTGTGTGCTCACTGACATTACACATCCAGCGGATCATGCTAGCTTCATTTCTTTCAAGCCTGTCCATGTCCTCTGCAGTCACAGCCCATGTTTCACTATTGTGAAGCATGGCAGTTCGCACACATGCAACGTACAATCTACCTTTCACTCTGAGTGAGAGACCCTTCATCACCAGTAGGGGTAGAGGCTTTCTAAACTTTGCGCAGGCTATTCGTATTCTTGTGGTGACACTCTCTGAGCATCCACCTCCACTACTAAATTGGTCACCTAGTTAGCGGAAACTATCAACTACTTCTAGTTTCTTTCCCTGGAGTGTGATGGAATCTGTTTTCTGAGTATCTATACAAATATATATATGTATATAAATATGTATATATATATATATATAGATAAGAAAGTTTGTTTGGTAAAGCACGTGGGTGAATATATAAGAAAATAGTAAAGTGTGAAAAAACGACAGAAGGCTTAAATGTTAAAAAATATATATATTTGTGTCAAAATGTCTGGAGAATATTGGAAAAATTTTTTTTCCTTTCCTTAAAATGACATAATTTAAAAATTTTTTTAAAGAAATTACCAGTTTCGCGTGTAGCTTTTCAAATTTCTTGTGACGTTATGTTTATATTGCATGGAGTTATCGTTGTGTTTATTTTCAGGAGATTTCTAAATAAGGGGAGGTAGTGAGTGATTTCTTCCGGTGTAAGGGAGATAATCGCTTAAAAATTTTTTTCCCTTTCCCTTGTTAATTTCTCTGTGTCAGTATGTTCGGATGGTTGAGTCTGGGTTTGTACTTTTCAATGAAGAATGTTTCCTTGTTCAGTCTAATTTGTGTTGATGATCCGAAAGCACATTGGTAAAATGGGAAGATTAAAAATTGTGGCAGTAGTTGCTTTGCGCATTTCTCAATGTGCTCACTAAAAGGTATCATTCTATATTCTGGGAATGCAATCTGTTGTCGATGCAGTGTGCATCTACGCCTGAGTGATAGTCCCGTGGAACCCACATAGTCTTGG
>NC_043001.1:125742626-125747626 GCF_006345805.1 Octopus sinensis | reverse complement strand
ACGCTAAATGATGATGATGATGATGATGATGAGAAATAACCCATTCATTTTCCTAAATCATTTGGTATAAATCAAATTGAGTATGCTTATTTCTTAGTATTTGAACTGTTAAAGTTATTTTTGCAATTTATCCAGTACAACCCTTAAACAAGTAAATAGTATTTTCCTAAACAATAGATCCACTTATATCGATTAGTGACTTATTTACGAATGTACCAACACTAGCGCTGCTGAGGTTAATATTCTCTGGGAATGCGTGAAAGCCCTTTTCAGAGTTATTTACTTTGAATTATTTCTCATATCTGATTAGCCTGTTATTACATAACATGCTTCATGATTTTAGTATACATACCTTACTAGTATTTCCTCCTAAGTTCTATATACTCTGGGAATGCATTAAAGCCCTTTTCAGGGCTACTTTATTTGAATTCTTACTATCGGGTAACTAATTTCATGTTATTACATAACTGACTTCACAATTTGGGTATTCATAACTTATTGGGAATTTCTAAAAACAAGATCCTGTGTAAGACAGTTTGGTATTCTCTGTAAATGCATAAAAACTGTTTTAAGGGCTACATACTTTGTATTGTTATTGGATTAGTGAAACAATTATGAGAACGGACCAAGGAATAAGCCCTGCTTTTCCAGGAATTACCGGGTACGTCAGCTAGTATGTATATATATATATGCGTGTATGTGTGTATGTGTTCATCCCCTACCACTGTTTGACAACCGGTTTGTCTCTTTTGCCAAACTTAAGGATTTGGCAAAAGAGCACAATAGAAAAAGTACCAAAGTGCCAAGCTTTACAAAAAATAAATTAGTAAGTACTGGGATTGGTTTGATTTATTTGACTAGAATTCAAAGTGGTGCACCAGCATGATCAGAGTCTAATGACAGAAACACGACAAAAATAAAAGATAATAGATGTTATACATAGCTTACCAAAGAGAAATAATGTTGGAGATAAGGCTTGAGACTCCAGAAGAAACAAGAGGAGGGTGGTTTAGACCAACATAACTGAAAATAATACAGAGGAAGAGATTAGTAATCATGTCTTGCAAACAACTTGCACATGCAAGTGCTACCAGTTAAAAGCTCCGTATACCGGAAGCTAGCAAGTGTATGGGGTCATCAGGAGAGAATGCGCGCCATTTTGGGGCCTACCTCTCGACGGCATCAATGTGCACCGCCCCCCCCCCTCACTGATATGAGGCCCCGCTTGCTAGATCAGCTGGTTATGAAGTTAAACTCAATATTCTTCTAGCCATCGCTCATTGTCTCTTTTTAACCAAATCCAGTGGCTAGCCTTCTCCACTGTAGATTGGATATCAGTCATGGTGGTATTGACTTTACGATGAGTTAGGCCTAGCGATAACAACAGTCGTCTCACGCTGTGTCCAACTTCTATCCGACTTCGATAGGAAAATGTTCCGCTTTCCAGCCTGCGTCTTCACATTCCTCAAGGAGGTTTTCATGTAGTTGAAGATAAGGCTGTTGACAGGAATAGTTATATGAAATTGGAAGCAGTAGTAAGTAGAACGTCTATATTTATGTGTGTGTGCATATGCATATGTATTATAAAATTTGTTTTGCCTGGGGTTTTAAGTTTTATTTGACTGCTTATTTAGCTGGTTGAATAAGGGGTTGAATGAAAATGATCCCAGTCAAAATGAATTTTGCAATAAATATGACCCTTTCAATATTGAGTCTTTTAATTGGAAAATGTTCCATTGTTTGTTTTTAAATTGGTTTAGAATAACAACCTTAATTTAGCCTGCGTGTGCACACACACCTGTATAAGTGTGTGTGTAGGTGTGTGTGTGTGTGTGTGTGTGTGTGTGTGAAGGCATGTGATTTAGTGGTTAGGGGATTCAACTCACGAGATTGTAAGGTCATGAGTTCAATTCCCAGTGATGAGTTGTGTCCTTGAGCACGACACTTTATTTTACATTGCTCGAGTCCACTCATCCAGCAAAAATGAGTTGTACTTGTGTTTCAAAGGCCCAGCTTAGTTACTGTGTCATGCTGAATCTTCCTGAGAACTATGTTAAGGATGCATATGTCTGTGGAGTGCTCAGCCACTTGCACGTTAATCTTACATACAGGCTGTTCCATTGATTGGATCAATGCCTTGTGGATGAATTTGTTTGATGGAAACTGTGTGGAAGCCCATTGTATATGTGTGTTTTTTTTGTTTGTCCTCCTCCCACTTGGCTACTGCTACTGTTTTTTTTTATGTCCCGATAACTTAGCAGTTTGGTAAAAGAGACCAATGGAATAAGTACCAGACTTAACAAATAATTCACTGGAGTTGATTTGTTTGACTAAAATTCCTTCAAGACAATTTCCCCAGCATGACCATAAGCTTGTGACTGAAACAAGTAAGAGATAAAAGATGTGTGTGTGTGTCTTTGTGTCTGTGGCTGCCCCTCCACCATTGCCTGACAACCAGGCTGGTGTGTTTACGTTCCCATAACTTAGTGGCTCGGCAAAAGAAATCGATAGAATAAGTACTAGGCTTTAAAAAAGTACTGGGGATTGATGATTCATTCGACTACCAAAAGTCTTTCAAGGCTGTGTCGTAGCATGATCGCAGTCTAATGACTGCACGTAAAAAGCACCTACTACACTCACGGAGTGGTTGGCATTAGGAAGGGCATCCAGCTGAAGAAACACTGCCAGATCAGACTGGAGCCTGATGCAGCCTCCTGGCTTCCCAAACCCTGGTCGAACCGTCCAACCCATGCTAGCATAGAAAGCGGACGTTAAACGATAATGATGATGATGATGACAGTGGTGGGTACAGCTAACCAAAAAGTTAGCTTTGCTAACTGCTAGTCTGCTTTGTAATTGCTAAACCACTAAACAAGTTAGCTTTGCAATTGCTAAACTGCTAAATAAGTAAAAAAATTAGCAGAAGCTAATGCTAACTGATAACCACTAACTTTTATCATATGAATTTAGTTTTGGCTTGGTTTTTCAACTCTAAATCTCCTAAAAACAGACCATGTAGCTTAGACATAGAGCTTTCCAAAAAGGTGTAGCATGCCAAGGTCAGATGATGATTAAGGTGTACTACTCTGGCTGGGCCTTCTCCATCATCTTGACATGATGCTGGTTGCCCTTCATAAACATCTGCCTTTCAAAGTTACCATCTGACAGAGTGTCTCTTGTGGCCCTCAAAATGTCTTTGCCTACAGAGAATAGGCACTCAACTGCAACACTTGATGAGATGGAAATATTATACTTGGTGAACATGTAGATCAAGACCTGGTCTGCCAAAAAGGCGACTTAAGTCAAGACCTCCTTCGAGACGGCCTCCAGCCAGGTCTTTACCAAGTTCTGCACCTTGGATTTCAGTGACTTATAGCTCCTTCTCTCCTGGAACTGAGTGATGTTGCTGAAGAAATCATCTCCCTCATCCTCATTGCTGATGGTTCTGCTGTTCTATTCATTGGTCTCCATTAGGGCTGTCTCTATGACAGTCTTTATGGCATTCGTTACTCTGTTAACCTGGCTGTTATTATACTGCTCTAGCCAGACCAGGTGAAACTTGGGGTGGAAAGCAGCAGCCATTTGGCACTCCATGTCTTCTAAGAGGAGCTCAAATCTTTTCATGATGCCTTCCAGTATCTCATCTACCAGAGGACTGCAGTACAGATGTTTGAATTTCACCTCCTTCAACTTCATGACGGTAGCCGCTACAGTTGACAGAAAGCTCCTGAGATAAGCCTGCTCCTCTCCCTGGATTTTATCCAAGGCCTTGGCAACATTAGACATTGCCTGGGCATCCTTCATCAGGAAACCAACATCAGAATCAGTGAAAGTCTGCAGCTTTAGCTGTGTCATCACCTTGTGGACAGCTCCCCTATACTACAACAGGTTGTTGAGGACAGCAACAGTGTCACAGGTAGATTTCCATCTGGTACTGTTTGGGGGCCACGAACCTCCTCTTCAACGCATCCAGAATGTTGTCTGCTGTCACCGTGCTGCGGCTCTGCAGGTTTCACTGCTGCTGTGCTTGGACATGGCCTTCCTGTAGGTTGACTTGAATGAAGCACTGTCAAGAGCTTTGTTGGCATCCATGCTGGCTACCAAGTTGAAGGTATGGGCTGTGCACTTCATGTGCACTAGCAGGTTTAGGCCCACACTGCTGGACTTGTCAAGGATGGTATCAATAGAGATGTACTCAATTTCATCCACATCCTCAGCCTCAGGATCCACATATAAGTCTACATCCTTGGCACTCTCCATGTCCAGATCTGCCAAGAGTTCAATTTCCATTCCAAACTGCATAAATGCCTTAACAAAGCTTTTGCTATTGTCCATCATGATCCTGGTCATTTTGTTTTGCACATGGAACTTGTATAAGCAAATTGTAGTTTAACATTTGTAACTAGGCTGTTTTAAATTCATGGAAATATTGCTCATAATTTAAAGCCTTGTTATTAAACCTTTGAAATTAGTTACACTACCTTGACAGGTGACGTATTGGGGGTGATGAATAACCGAGATGAGGGATGGAATGATGGTCAGAATTTAATAAGTTCAGAACTTAAGATTCATTTATTTGTTATTTCATTAAAGACTGCTTTTTTTGGGTGTGCACACTTAATTGTGAGTGGAATATATATAAGTTGTAAAGGCTCACTGCTTGTCCCTTGATGGTGGTCTCCTTGGGCTGGCACATGACACATCGGAAGTACAAGATTTTGGTGTTCCTCTTATCCCTAGACATAAGGACAAAGTAGTCCTCCATGTGGGGCCACAGGTTCTGAGATTCCTAGCTCTCAACTTGAGCAATCTCTACCTCACCCACAACCATTGCAGACTCCTCAACAGGCCCTTCATCCTCTGGCCGAACAAAGACATCTTCACCTTCCATAATGATAAGCAATAACTTGATAAGCCGATAATGTACACTGCTCCCTCAGACACTGTAACACTGTCTGTAATGCGACAGTGTCGTAAGTGAACACAACTCAAAACTGTAG
>NC_043001.1:125701103-125737526 GCF_006345805.1 Octopus sinensis | reverse complement strand
ATATATATATATATACATACATACACAAACATACACACACACACACATATCTATATATCTGTATTAGCATCATAGTTTTTATTAGTATCTTGCCCCTTTAACTGGTAATTAACATCTTGATTCTGGATCTACCCCTACCCAACCTCCTTTATAGATAGTTACTTTATACTACTCCTAAAATCTTGACAATATTTATGACCATACTCAGGTATGAGCTGTCAACTCACTCCTGCCCTCCATTCTAAACAGACACAGTCTTCTAGTCTTAGATTTAGTAGTTGATAAAAAGACTAATAAATTAAAAATGAACCACAATCCTTTACAAGCTATGACTCCAACAAACTTCATACATTTCTTGGAAGTGTAGTATATTCTTAGCTACAATAGTGACAACATGGACTTTTTCTATCTTTTTGCTCTATTAGAGTAGTTGAGTAAAATTATATTAATATATTAATGTGTCCAACTGATTAAAATTCTATTTATTTATTTGTGCAGCTAAGGATAGCCCTGCATTTAAATTGATGAAATGATTGCATTGTTCAATTAAATGGAGCCGCTTGAAACGGTCGTCTGCATCACTTTTTGATATCCTGTTGCTTATTTTGGTTATATATATATATATATATATACGCACATACATACATACATCCACACACACACACACACATATATATATATACAAAGAAAACAAGGACAGGTCATTCAAAGTTTTCTTTCTTCAGTCAAGTAACAGATTATCTTCGCAATTTTGGCTGATTATACTTGAGATTGCTCCAATCTGTCCAGCCCCAAGGAAAAACTAAGCTAAGAGCATTAGATTCCTTGGAAGAAAGCAGCGAATGTATACAAAAACAAGGACAGAAAAAAACGGGACAATGTTACATATATTTATATATATATATTTCCAAGGAATATAATGCTCTCAGCTTAGTTTTTTCCTTGGAGCTGGCCAGATTAGAGCAATCTCAAGATTAATCAGCCGAAATTGCGAGGATAATCTGGTTCTTGACTGAGGATAAAAAGCTTCGAATGACCCGTCCTTGTTTTCTTTGTATCCTCTTTCTGGATGTTTTGTTGTCCTTTTTTGTGTCACCTAGTTGTCCGGATGTTTTGTGCTCTTGTCCCATTTTGTATTTTATACACACACACACACACACATAAAGTAGTTGTATGCTATCAACTTAATGTGACAGTCCCACGAAGGGAATAATACTACTGCTATTTAGCCCTAGGAAGCAGCACTGCATGGCTGACAGGAAGCAGTATTGCTTCCTAGGGCTAAATAGCAGTAGTATTATTCCCTTCGTGGGACTGTCACATTAAGTTGACAGCATATAACTACTTTATCGTATCACTTCTGCATAACTCTCTCTGAGAGATTTAGAAATGTATTATATATATATATAACGTGATTTTCTGTGCAGTCCTTACAAAAACTATTAGTCATACCTGAGTTCTTCCCCCTGAGAAATGAAAAAAAAAATTTATTTTTTTTTGTGATTTTCCTTCGTGAAATTCGTAGGAGTTAGATTTAACATTCATTTTCTTTCAATAGCGTAGGTGTTTTTGAAAATTCTTGATATGTTCCATAATGTTGTGTAGAGATCTTTGATAAATGCTTCTACAACGCTGATTAAAGAGGAAAATAATATTCAGAATGTTACATTTTTATTTCATTAATATGGATAAGTTTGTATATTTGAAATTCAAAATGAATTCGAATTCTTAATGTCAGGATTATGGCATATATAAATAAAGACATTGATTAAATTTTTACCATATGGCTTTCATTAATTCATTTTCTCTTAAAAGAGCATTTAAGTATATGATTTTATTTGCTTATTTTATTTTTTTAAATGTTTCTGTCATTAGACTATGGCCATGCTGGGCGTCATCAGCTTGAAGGTTTGGTTAAACAAATCGCCCCCAGTTGTTACTTATTGAGCCTGGTACTTGTTCTGTTGGACTCTTTTGCCGAACTGCTAAGTTACAGGTAGAGAAACAAGCCAACACTGGTTGTCATGCTGGAGGAGGTGGACAAAAGCAAGTGCAAATGTACACACACACATAGCTCTCTTTCTCGATATCTTTCTGCTTCTTTGTCTTTCTCTCTCTCTCTCTCTCTATATATATATATATATGTACACACACACACACACACACACACACACACACACACACACACACACACACACACACACTCATACACACACACACACACACATACATGTGAATATATGCATATCATCATCATGATGATCATCATTTAATGTCCGCCTTCCATGCTTACATGGGTTGCATATATATATATACACACACACACATATACTATATACATACATATAGGTATATATGTGCGTGTGTATGCATAAATGTGTGTGTGTGTGTGTGTGTGTGTTTGGTGTGTATTATATCTATCTATACACATGCATACATATATGTGTATATATATTTGTATATATATATATATATATATTATATATATATATATAATATATATATATGTATATGTATATATATATGCAACCCATGTAAGCATGGAAGGCAGACATTAAATGATGATGATTATGATGACGATATGCATATATTCACATGTGTGTGTGTTGTGCGTGAGTGTGTGTGTGAGTGTGTGTGTGTGTGTGTGTGTGTGTATACATATATATATAGAGAGAAAGACAAAGAGACACGCATCTTTGCTAGTATATACGCAGTGAAGCTATACAATATTGTCGTATTTATTACGATTGCTATTTTCCAGTAAATATTGGTGCCTTGTTGTACCATTTATCTACTTTTATATATATATATAATATATATATATATATATATATATATATATATATTTTTTCTAGTTTCAGCTCAGAGCTGCGGCCATGCTGATGCACCGCCGTTTTGTAAGACCCCCTTAATACAAGCCATGAGTAGGATTGAACCCCACCCTGGCTTTCTCATTGCCACACATGTCTTTACCCACAAGACCACCGAGGCAACTACATATATATATATATATATATATATTATATATATATATATATATATGATAGGCTTCTTTTACTTTCCATTTACCAAGTCCACTCAGTTGGATCAAGGTCATATTAGAAGACACATGTTCAAGGTTCTGTGAGGAGGGACTGAACCCAAAACTATGTGGTTGAGAAGCAAGCTTCTTACCACACCACCACATTTGTACCTATAACAGCAAAAAAGGAAAAAAACTCCAATGCTACTCATACTCCAAATGCTGGGCCTCATTATCACTGAGAATTTCTCCTGATGGAAGTACATCTTTATCATAACTGGAACTGCATTCCAAAGTCTGGCCCTTCTCTTTAACACCAGAAAATATCTCAGCAGTTCAGCTTTTGGTACTTTGCAAAACCCCAGTCAGGCTCACGTTGGAATATAACTCCCATATCTAAAATGATGCTTGCTGCTTTGCACACAGACATTCTTGACTGCATCCCAATAATGGCTATTTATCACCAACAGAGGCACTCCTGTCTCTAACCTACATGCACACTGTCTTTTCTATTGCTACTATAATGGTCTCTGTTTCTTGGAGATGGCTGGTATTGTACTTAACAACTCATGCACCCCTGACTAACTTAACTCTTCACCTCTCATCACCCCTTCTGTGTCCAACACCCCTGGTTGCGCACAAATCACTATGTTCAGTCCTTTCCTCCCAGAACACCAGTTCTTTGGAATTTCCTCCTTGCTGGTCTTTCCTGTAAGTGTTGACATGCAACAGTTTAAACGGAACATTAATAATATCAAACTCATTGGTTTCAGAGCACATGTAAAGATCTTGGGTATTGCCTCTTCCCCTAAGCTAATAAGTAAAAAGAAAGAAAGTATAATAATAAAGAATTGGTTAATTTTATAGGCAGCCCTTATAACTATTCAGCTGATAAATAGGAGTGGAACTTGTGGTATTCATATAGTCTGAACAAATGATATTTATTTATATAATCTCATGGTAAAACTAGAATGACTGTGACAGCAAGCTTTTAAACTTAAGTCAATATTGAGCCAATAAAGGATACTTTACAAGCTCACTCAGTCTGCTAGAAATAGCAGGCAAATTTTTCCCTAAATCACACTCTATCACCATTTGACATAAAGAATGGAGTACACATGATAATGTAGCCCTACATAACCATAAAAAGGAGTGGTGACTCTTGTAATGCTTTATACCTTTCCTCTTAGGTATGCTCTTCTCAATCAGGGTTGACCAGGAACTTAACAACAACAACAATAACAACAAGAGAGAGAGAGAGAGTGGGGAGTAATGAAAGAGAACTAAAGTGATAGGAGCAATAAGATGACAGAGGTAAATGTAATGGAAGTCAGAGAAAGTGATAGACATTAAGTGCACAAGGATTGTTCGTAATGAGATTCAATAGAAACAGCAACTTATAAGTTACTAGCAGCATAGCCTGGCGTTGCCTGGGTATGTAAGAGCCCCTAGTAGGCAACGACTAATCCCAATCTAGTCCTTTCCCTCTAGGGAACGAAGGCGCATGTGTAGGTTGCAATGTCTTCTCTTCACTCCCAAATAACTATCAAACAGCTATCGATAATTCAACCCAACCAATTCCTACCAGGAAGAAATTACATTCGAGACTTTACCCCCAACACCGCCACTTCTGCTAATAGCTGCTGCAGCCGCAAGTTATTCGAATACTTTTTTGTTTAAACTTTCTTTATAACTACCACCCCAAACGTTTTACCTTAAATTTTTTACGTACCCTAAGGGTCCTCGGACGCTACTTGCAAACTCTTGGTTTATTATAAACCGCTTTTGTCGTGTGCACCAAAAAACCTTTTCCATTCGTTTGTTCAGTTTGGTCACTTTTGACTTTTTCGTTGTTGTCACTCACATTGCTGCCCGCTTTTTTGCCGTTTTTGTACATTTTTATACATTTTTTCAGAACTGGGGGAACTTTTCAAAATTTTTGCTGCGTTAGTTTTGAATTATGACATTGGGCTATGTGTGTATCAAGTTTCATCAGAGTCGGTTGAAAGCCGTGGTCAGGGTGAGGGTACAACCTGACAGACACACAGACACACAGACAGACAAACTGCCGTTTATATATAGAGAGATGTATCTATAATCCAGCATCTTAAGCTCCCGGCTATTGTGATGTTTTGATATTTATTTTATTTTTCTTGAACCACGACTGTTTTTGTTTTTATCATGCTTACAGGTGAACCAAGTGATTATCTGCAGTATTATATATTCCCACTGTTGGTTCCTGCGTTGACAGAAGTTTTGAGACAGGCCAAAATAGAAAACTGCTTTGTGGTATGTTATCTGTCTTCTTTTTAAGTGTCTTGAGAGAAAAATTGGATGTAAGAGGCATCAGATGTAGCATGCAAGAGAGAAGACTGCACTGGTATGGTCATGTGAAAGGCGGCGAGCTGGCAGAAACGTTAGCATGCCGGGCGAAATGCTTAGCGGTATTTCGTCTGCCACTATGTTCTGAGTTCAAATTCCGCCGAGGTCGACTTTGCCTTTCATCCTTTCGGGGGTCGATAAATTAAGTACCAGTTACGCACTGGGGTTGATATAATCGACTTAATCCGTTTGTCTGTCCTTGTTTCTCCCCTCTGTGTTTAGCCCCTTGTGGGTAGTAAAGAAATAGGTATTTCGTCTGTCGTTACATTCTGAGTTCAAATTCCACCGAGGTCGACTTTGCCTTTCATCCTTTCGGGGTCAATAAATTAAGTACCAGTTACGCACTGGGGTCGATATAATCGACTTAATCCATTTGTTTGTCCTTGTTTGTCCCCTCTATGTTTAGCCCCTTGTGGGTAGTAAAGAAATAGGTATGGTCATGTGACGCATATGGATGAGGACAGCAGCGTAAAGAAGTGCCAATCTTTAACTGTGGAAGGGACCTGTGGATGAGGTAAACCCAGGAAGACATGGGATGAGGGGGTGAAGTATGATCTTTGGATGTTGGGTCAAACGGTGGCAATGACAAGTGACTGAGACCATTGGTGATTTTCTGAGCTTGAGAAGATACATCAAGTCAAGTGAAATCGTGGTTGTGGCCAGTGATAGTGATGCATCAAAAGGCATCCATGCCAGTGATACATAAAGGGCAAACACTACAGTCTGTAAAGTGGTTGGTGTTAGGAAGGGAATCCAGCTGTAGAAACTGAGCGAAAACAGACTGAAGCCTGGTAGAGCTGGCTGGCTTACAAGTTCCAGTCATAGTGCCTAACCCATGCCAGCATAGGAAATGGATACTAAATAATGACGACGATGGTGGTGATGGTGGTGGTGGTGGTAATGGTGGTGGTGATGGTAGTGGTGGTGGTGGTGGTGGTGGCAGCGATGATGATGATGATGATCCATAAACACTTTTTAAATTTATATTTTGAATGAGGTGAAATGGCTTTTAGCATGAAATTAATGACTAGACATGGTTATACATTAAAGTTTTTTTTGCTATTATATATGTAAATGCAGAAAATATTATGTCTATTTTTATGCTGTAATATGCAAATGTTTTGATAGACTGGTGACTCATTTCCTCATGCCAAAATACTAAGAAAATGAGCTACTGGCTTACTGAAGCATTAGAATACCAACAACATTTTCTGCATTTCTTCTCATGTGATGTGACACAGAATCTGCACTTCAACCTACCGTCTGATGTGATGTTTGAATTCACAGAGTGTGAGACAGGAGTCTAATGTGGAACCAGTTAGCTAGCCTAAAAGTCTCGAGTAATGTGTCAAGCATGCTAACACACTACTCAACACACACATACACACACACACACACACACACACAACTCAACACACACTCAAACACCCACACACCTGACTCCATTCTGTCTGTCTACCAAATCCACTCACAAAGCTTTGGTCAATATGAGGCTGTTGTAGAAGACACACGTCCAAGTTGCCATGCAGTGGGACTGAACCTGAAACCATGTGATTGGGAAATGAGCTTTTTAACCTCTATGTCTGCACCTATATATGAATGTATGTATGTATGTATGTATGTATGTATGTATGTATGTATGTATGTATCTATCTATCTATCTATCTATCTATCAGTCTATCCATCCATCCATCCATCCGTCCATCCGTCCGTCCATCCATCCATCCATCCACCCGTCCGTCTATCTATCTATCTATCTATCTATCTATCTATCAGTCTATCCATCCATCCATCCATCCATCCATCCATCCGTCCATCCATCCATCCATCCGTCTGTCCGTCTATCTATCTATCTATCTATCTATCTATCTATGTAATTGATTTCAATTCTTGGCACAAGGCCAGTAGTCATGGGAGATGGGTAAGTCACTTACATTGACCCTAGGGCTCAGCTGGTTCTTATTTTATTGATCCTGAAATGATGAAAGGCAAAACCGACCTCAGCGGAATTTGAACTCAGAATGTAAAGATGGATGAAATGCCACTAAGCATTTAGCCTGGCATGCTAATGATTCTCTCAGTTCACCACCATATGAGTATATGTAGCTGCAAAGGATTTCAGTCTAAAACCGTAATTAGCCCATCAATTACATTAAGGTTTAACCTAGGATAACACAGGATGTTCTATTTCTTTCTTTTAATGTTTAAAATCTGAGATGAGTTGTTTGAACTCAAATATAGAGAAACAGAACTAAATATTGGTTATGAATTTTGGCATAAGGCCAGCAGTTTTGGGGGAGGGGTAAGTTGATTACATCAACCCCAATATGCAACTGGTACTTATTTTATTGACCCCAAAAGGATGAAAGGTAAAGTTGACCATGGTGGAATTTGAACTCAGAATGTAAAGATGGACAAAACACCACAAAGCATTTTCCCCAACATGCCAATGATTCTGTCAGCTCACTGCCTTAAAATGGAACTGAATATTGATTTCAAATTTTGGCACAAGGCCAGCAATTTCAAAGGATTTGGGGAAGTCAATTACATTGACCCCAGTGCTTGACTGGTACTTATTTTTATTGACCCTGAAAGGATGAAAGGCAAAGTCAACCTCAGTGGAATCTGAACTCAGAACATAAGGACAGACAAAATGCTGTTAAACATTTTGCCTGGTGTGCTATTGGTTCTACCAGCTCACCACCTTAAAAAGTGGAACTAAATACTAAAAGGCATTCTTATATTGGTGTTGTGAAATTTCTACAACCACAGTGGTAGGGGGGCTCCAAAAGGGGTATCAGGCAGTAGCGTCTCTGCCTTCCTGAGCTAGTTTTCCACCACATTTCTTAAAAATCACGGTAGAGGCCTTAGTCTCGGGGACCATTCATGTCTAGAAACTGAGGTTGGGGGTAAACAAGGGCATGCTCTCCATAGAAAATCCAGCTCCAAAAAAGCCTCATGATAGCAAAGGAAAATGGGCACCAGCCAGCCAGCCAGCCCAAAGGTTGGGGTTGGCTGCACCTTGGTTGCTATATGGCATTGAGGTAGATCTGGCCATCCCCCGTTAATGGGGACGAAACCCAGATTTAAAACACTGGATGATGATGATGATGATGATGATGACAGTACCTTGCATGTAATAAATATTATTATCTCACTAATTGCCCTTCTCTTTTAAGGGAAGCTAGCGGGGAGCAAAGTAAATATTTATGACATTATGAATACCTTCGATACCTTAAATTGGCTCATATCATGCAAATTAACTATTGATCGCACTGGACAAGACACTCAGCCAAATTTTGTAGAGAGGGAGGAGAAGATAACAGTTTGTTTGTATTAACTTCCTGTCACTTGTTTCATTGAAGCTCTTTCACTTTACCCCTGGAGGGGCGAAAAGTAGAGCTAACCCCCCAACTGGTAGTTGTTAGCTTGGTGCTGTATGCTATAGCCATTTACAGTATCAGTTTAATTATTGATATCTCTTAACTAGGCATGGAGCCAATTTTTTTATTTTTTTATTTTTTTATTTTTTTATTTTTTTATTTTTTAAATTTTTTATGAAAGGAGGCATGTAATTGATTCAATTAACCTTGGAGTGAAAATATATTGAAATGACAGATAAAGGTTGTCATTCTGGTACGTGAGTTCAAATCTTGACTTTGGCAGAGTTTAAACTCGTAAATATGTAGGTGAGGAGATTGTTTTTATTACTTTGTCAGGGGGAAGAGCAGTGTCCTTGAGGAAGAACAGTATCCCTTCTCAGGGCTCTAAAGAGAGAAGGAAGGCGGGAGAGAGGGCAAGAGAGAGAAGGGGAGAGAGGGAGGGAGAAAAGGAAAGAGAGGAGGGGGAAATAGAGAGGAGTTAGGGAGAGAGGTAGGGAAAGAAAAAGGTAAGAAGAGAGGGAAAGCGGGTAAGAAAGGAAGAGTGGGCAAGAGAGGGAGAGGAGGGAGAAAGAGAGAGAGAGAGAAGGAGGGAGGGAGAGATAAAGCTAAGGAGGGGGAGAGAAAGTGAGGGGGAGAAAGTGAGAGAGAGAGAGGGGAGTGAGGGAGAGAAAGAAAAGGAGAGGGAGAGATGTAGGGAAAGAAAGGCAGGGAGAGCAGTTAGGGAGAGAAACAGAGAAGAAGGGTGCAAGAGATGGGGAGGGAGGGAGTAGTTATCCTTAAACCAGGGTCTGACCTGAATAATTGCAACAGAGTAGATGGACATTGTTAAAGGTCCCCAAAGTCCAGGTGTTAAGCTGGGTAGTGGATTGAGCTTACCACCCAAGTAGTTCACGGTGGGATTTGAACTCAGAACTCAAAGAGACAGAACAAATACCACAAAGCATCCCATCCAAAGTGGAGATGCATGGTTTAGTGGTCAGTACGTTCTGAGTTCAAATTCCGCCGAGGTCGACGTTGCCTTTCATCCTTTCAGGGTTGATAAATTAAGTACCAGTTACGCACTGGGGTCGCTGTAATCGACTTAATACCTATGTCTGTCCTTGTTTGTCCCCCTCTATGTTTAGCCCCTTGTGGGTGATAAAGAAATAGGTATTTGGCCCATGATTGTAAGAATGTGGTTTCGATTCCTGGACAGGCCAATGCATTGTGTTCTTAAGCAAAACACTTCATTTCACATTGCTCCAGTCCACTCTGCTGGCAAAAATGAGTAATCCGGTGATGGACTAGCATCCTGTCCAGGGAGAAATATATATATGCCAGGGAAACCAGGAAACCGGCCCTATTCCCCCTACGGAGTAGTGTGAACCAACCATCCCATCCAATGTTTTAACAATGTTACTAGACTCACCAGCTTAGAAGAGTACATTATTTTATTGACCCTGAGTGGATGAGTTACAAGGTAGACTGGGGGTGGGATTTGAACTCAGAATGCAAAGACCCAGAATAAACACCACAAGTATTTTGTACAATGCACTCTAATGACTTTGCCAGTTAGCCACCTTAGCTGTGTAGTAAGAAGTTTGCTTCCCAACCACATGGTTCTGGGTTCAGTCCCACTGTATGGCACTTTGTGCAAGTGTCTCTACTATAGCCTCAGGATGACCAAAGCCTTGTGAGTGGATTTGGTAGATGGAAACTGAAAGAAGCCTGTTATGTGTGTGTATGTGTGTGTGTGCATATGTGTATGTGTGCGTATGTGTGTGTGTGTGTGTGTGTGTGTTTGTGTGTGTGTGTGTGTGTGTGTGTGGTTGTTCCCCACCACTGCTTGACAACCAGTGTTGGTGTGTTTACCTCCCCATAAATTAGCAGTTTGGCAAAAAGAGATTGATTGAGTAAGTACCAAGTTTAAAAAATATTGTGATTGATTCATTCAACAAAAACCTCTTCGAGGCGGTGCCCTGGCATGGTCACAATTCAGTGACTGAAACAAGTAAAAGAATAAATTTAATACTGTATTGCATTTAATATGGGTCATCACAGCTATCTCTACTGCATTTGCCCTCATCAGATATTGACAGCTTTCAATTTTCCACATGACCAAATTTTTTTATAGTACCTGAAAGGGTGGAGCTTACAATCAGCTGAAATTAACTCCCTAAACTCAGCAGGGTTTGAACCTGAAACACAGCGGGGCAAAACTAAATACTGCAATGCATGTAGTTTGACACTCAGTTCTCTCCGTTATCTCCACTGCGATTGCATCAGTTGTATTGATTTCCTTGGACTTGGCGTTAGACCAATGTTTGCTGTATCATCTCCAGCATCTCCAGCATCCCTCCTCCACCTCACACAAGTTAAATATTAACATCACAATAATTATTCACACCAATTTTTTGTTTTTGTTTTTCCACGATACCACGTGAGAAGAATATAGAAGAATATTCCAGTTATTTTATTTCTATTTTACATTTATTTATTTTTCAGTTTAATTTTTTTAATTTTATCTTCCCTGACAATAGCCTGAATTGGTATTGATTTTGCTAACCTACCAGGAAGTTATTAAATATCGATTGATTTTTGACTAGGCACTGGGCCAATTTTTATTAGGGAGAAAGAGATGTAGCCAATTGAATTAAATTAGTGGACTACTGGTACTTGTTTTGTTGTTCTCAGGAGGAACAGAAGGGTAATGTGCCTCCCTGCTGTAACTTAACTGAAATGGTGGAAACCTATGTAATACTCGAGTGTTTTTAGACTGAGATTTATGGGGTCACTTTCAGCATTCTTAAGGAATTGTATAACATTAGATATAAGACTAAGTTTTGTGGAAACAACTAGACTAGTTTTTATTCTTCTTAGACCTTCATCAGAGAAACACTGTCTGTCTTTTGTTCATAGAAATATTATTAGTTTATAAGTATTTAGAGTCTTGCCTTGGCATTGCATGTTAGTTGTAAAATGAGTGTCATTGTCATAGAAGTGGTATCCACTTCCAACATTGGTCGTGATGAAATATTACCTTGCAGGTGAGGGCCGATGACAAGAGGGCCATCTAACCATTGAATATCTGCTTCAAAAATTTCTATCAGCCCCATGCAAGCATGGTAAAGGGGGGATGAACATTAAAATGATGATGATGATGATGATGACACATGTATACTAATAGGACATAGTTCAACTGGTTTGACAACATGATAAATCAATTAATTAATGTATTACTGTGTTTTTGGATAATTTATGATGTAATGAAAGGTGTACATTTTTTTTTTTTTTTGGTAAAAATATATTTTTAGCCTGATTGTGAAAAATAACCACAACATGTTTACTCCATGTTTTTCTTTTTTTTTTTATATTTTCGTGGGCAGAAAAAAAATGGGCTCAATCGAACTTAGTTTCTAGTCATCCGAGAAAGATTATCCATCTTCTGTCTAGAGAAAAATTAGCAACTTATAGCTTTTAATAGTGTATAAAAACTCGGACACTGTTAATCTGGCCTGTCTAATTCATATGACATTAGATACATTGACAACATTGTTAATAGATCATTAGTAGCGCTCTAATAATTTCATTATAATTAATATGATCATTATAACATCTGTTGCTCTGTTGATTGGTAGCTCATCTACATTCGTAAAATAACTAATTGTATATCGTTTCATACAACTAATCACAAATATCCAAACCTCTACCGTCTATGTTTCTTCAAATAAAGTAGTGTCTTGTTTAATATATATTCACTTTTTTCCTGATATCGGTGTTATAGAATGAGACACATGGATATCACAACATACTAATATAATCATTGTATATTGTATCCTATATAATCATTGTATATTGTATCCTATATAAGCATTTCATTCTGTAATGATCAAATCACATCATAGTGTGGGTCTCATTAGACCAGTGGTTTTCAACCAGGGTTCCGCGGAACCATAGGGTTCTGCCAGTAGAGTCCAGGGGTTCTGCAAGAAGTTACAAAACTGCTAAAATCGGCAGTAATTTTTAATTCTCCTGTGCAGATATGTGTGCATAAGACTATTAAATTATTGCACAGGGGTTCCTCGAGCCAGTGGAATGTTTCCTTGGGGTTCCGCTCCAGCAAAAAGTTTGAAAAGCACTGCATTAGACCATAAATGTAAACAGTGGAGGTGTGTGGCTTAGTGGTTAGGGTGTTGGACTCATGATCTTAAGATTATAGTTTTGATTCCTGAACCGGGCAATGTGTTGTATTCTTGAGCAAAACACTTCATTTCATGTTACTCCAGTCCATTCAGCTGGCAAAAATGAGTACACCTGTGATGGACTGGTGTTCTGTACAGGTGGGCAATTTATATGCCATGGAACTGGGAAACTGGCCCTCATGAGTCAGCATGACTCCAGAAGGTAACTTTACCTTTATAGATGTAAACAACAGTGGATTGGATTTTATATAACAATGGGTGCACAATCAACCCATTGGCGTTTAAACCTGCCATATCTGGCTCAAATATTGTCTTTGTTTTATGTTTAACTTGATCAGATTTAGTCTCTCAAGCCTTTCTAAAAATAAGCAGTCACATTATTGACATCTTGAAGCCAGGAGATAATGTGTGATCAATTGAAAACAATGTGAATAAATAAGCATTACATTTTACTGAGTAATCAGAATGCTAAAGGATTGATAATATCTGAGAGCAGTGTTTTTCATGTGAAGGTGTTAGGATCACAGTCATTAGTTCATTGGCTCAATCGTTGGGTCAGGCAGTGTGATGTGTCTCTGAGCAAAGCACTTCATTTTATATTGTTCCTTTGCACTCAACTAAAAACGAATGCTAATTGCCCCTGGAGGTTAAATCTATGATAGACTGGCATCCCATCAATGGGAGGTCCTGCACTCTCAGCCTAAATGCCATGAAAATATGGACAATCCCCTACCTTATGAGTCAGTTGGTTTGAGACAGTTGGCTTTAGTGTTTCTTATAAAAAGATGGGGCTGTGAGGATTGGAATGTCGCACAGCCAAATTGCTATATTTAATATTAAGCTGGCTTACAAACAGGCTGTAACCTAAGACAGCATCATCATCATAATCATTATCATTTAATGTCTGTTTTCCATGCTGGCATGGGTTGGATAGTTTGACAGGAGCTGACTAGGCAGAAAACTGCACCAGGCTTCACTGTTTTGGCAGGGCTTTTACATGCCAAAACAGACCTCACTGGTGTTGGTGCCATGTAAAAAGCATTCAGCTGACTTTATAAGGTGGTTGGTGTTAGGAAGGGCATCCAGCTGTGTGTCTTAGAAATACGATGCAGCCTTAGAAACCTACTGTGGTCTTTGAAATACAACAAAGCTTTAGAGATCCACGGTAGTCTTTGGAACATATTTTTATCATAAATGAATATTTATCATTATCAGGACACATAATACCTCTATGAGTTCTTCAACCAGCTGCTAAATCTCCCTTAAATCGTACCCTACTATCTTAAATAAAGGAAACAGGCTTTAAGGGTGTTGCAGAAGGCCTGGTTGCAGATTCAACCTTCCAAGTTCTTTTACAGGGCTTAGAAAAACTGAAGGACCATTGCAATAAGTGTGTGACTCTGAGAAGGAAATACATTGAATAAAATTATTAACTGATACTCCTGTATTTTCTTTTATCCCAAACCAGGATCTTTTCAGCACTCCCTTGAGCCTGAACGACAACTTGATTAAAATTCAAATTCT
Organism: Octopus sinensis; assembly: GCF_006345805.1. NCBI lineage: Eukaryota > Metazoa > Mollusca > Cephalopoda > Octopoda > Octopodidae > Octopus > Octopus sinensis. The sequence continues at coordinate 125,723,034 of NC_043001.1, read as the reverse complement.
TAATAGTTCTTAAAACATTTAAACACAGTTTTGCTAACAGTTATTAATTTTTTATATACAATACTTTTATTCTTCCTTTTCTTCTTTTAGAGGAAAAGAACCAAATTTAACTGTGCAGATTTCCTGACAGAATATCTGTATAAGTAAGTTAATTTAGATTTTAAGCTTGGTCAAACAGTTACTGTATTTTCATGTGTAATAGACATTTTTTTTTAATGTAAAAAAATTGATTGTGTGATTTCTGCAATGTTGATTTTTCAGCCAGTGTACTTTTATAGCTTACACCATTGAAGTTCAAAGGTCATCTATGAATTTGCTTTATATAATTGTTTAGGATGCATGAACAATTTCTAATGTATTTTATACAACAATTATACATCTGATTAAACTCCTTTTCCCATATATCATATTACTAAAGGTAGGTCAGTGCATATTATGCATGAAAGATATTTTTTCCAAGATTCCATTGACCATAATTGTGGGTGTGCATTATTTACAAGCACATATTGTAAGTGGTAAAAAAAGCCAAACTCTCTGTCTTTGATTTGGTTTCCATGCCCATCCTCATCTATGGACATGAATGTTGAGTAATGATTAAAAAAAAAGGTAAAGTTACCTTCTTGAGCCATGCCAACTCATAAGGGCTGGTTTCCTGGTTTCCATGGCGTATATATTCCCTGCCTGGACAGGACACCAGCCTGTTGCAGGATTGCTCATTTTTGCCAGCTGAGTGGACTGGAGCAACGTAAAATGAAGTGTGTTGCTCAAGAACACAATGTACTGCCCAGTCCAGAAGCCAAAATCACAATCTTACAATCATGAGTCCAACTAGGGTAATGACTGAAAGTGTATGATTACAAATATAAGTGGCCAAATGGGGTTCCTCCAAAGTTAAGTTAAGTTAATTTTTGGCTCAAAAAGCAAAAAGCAAGGCCATATAGGGGGACATGGAGTTATGTACAGGGAGGGTGTTCATGCAAAGAGTTCAGGCCATTTGTGGTCGAGGGAGACTTTGAACCAAGCGGTCGTCGGCATGTTCACTATCTCGTCCGGCAGCTTATTCCATGGATCCGCAACCCAGATGGAGAAAGCCCCTCTCCTTCGATTGAGATGAAATCGTCGCAGATAGAGCTTTTCAGAGTGACCACTGGAGTAACATTACTCAGCAAGGTGCTTAGCGCGAAGATCAGAAAGTCTCTTCAGGTTGAGATACTACTCCTCTCCATTGAGTGGTCACAGCTCTGGTACTGCAGACATGGAATTAGATTGTCACAGAAAAGAATTGCAAGACAGATTCAAGATGAGCCTCCTGGCAGGAGACCACGAGGTAGATTGAGGATGTGATGATTGAATAATATATCCATAGTCTTAGTTGGTCGCACTTAAGAATCCAACCAGAAAGTGTAATGAGAGTTGATTCTAATAAAATCCTACGGAGGAGGTACCTGAGGACTCTACCCACCCATGATCATCCCAAGAATAATGAGTGGAGAAAACAAATGGGTATTATACATGAATAGATATAGGAGGAATTTCAACCGTGTTTCGTGGTCTGCTACCACAGCAGCTCCTTTATAGGATCCAGTTAGTTCAAGACATCATCAGGAGGAACCACATCTGGTTTCGGCCCCTACTCCTCTACCGTTTTGACGTTGCGGGGCCCTTCCTTTCGGAGGTGTCTTCAGCTTCTGGTGTTGGGTGCGTGTGTTCTTTCTTCTGTTCCCTGGCCTCTTCGATGTATTGTCAGCGAGTGTCAGCCGGTGACTGACTGTCTTACTCTTTACTCTTTTACTCTTTTACTTGTTTCAGTCATTTGTCTGTGGCCATGCTGGAGCACCGCCTTTAGTCGAGCAAATCGACCCCGGGACTTATTCTTTGTAAGCCCAGTACTTATTCTATCGGTCTCTTTTGCTGAACCGCTAAGTGACGGGGACGTAAACACACCAGCATCGGTTGTCAAGCAATGCTAGGGTGACAAACACAGACACACAAACACATACACACACATATATATATATACATATATACGACAGGCTTCTTTCAGTTTCCGTCTACCAAATCAACTCACAAGGCATTGGTCGGCCCGGGACTATAGCAGAAGACACTTGCCCAAGATACCACGCAGTGGGACTGAACCCGGAACCATGTGGTCGGTTAGCAAGCTACTTACCACACAGCCACTCCTGCGCCTTGTCAAATTTTTCCCTTTAAATACCTGCCGCATAGAGTTGTCTGTTTTGATCAAGTGTTCAGAAGCTGTATTACAGTATTATGCAAAGGGTTCTGTTAAGTGGTGGCCATAATTGGCCACCATTTGGAGTTGTTTGGTATTGCAAGCTCATTCTTTCTAGAGTATTCTTTCTAAATACTTCAATACATTTTGGCTCCTGAGCCATTGCTGCAGAAGCTGAGGTGCATTGCTTGAACAGGGATAATGAAGCATTATGTCAACATGCACAGATGACGTCAGTATCATGGTGTTAGACACATTAGGTATCAAGGTGGGCTTGCAACTTGGCACCTCAAAGTGTAATCTCTCGTTGAACGGATTCTCTAGTTAAAGTGCTCAGGATATGGTTCAGTCCAGAAACCCTGGTGCACAGGAACTGGAAATTGGTTTCAAAGAGAGCAATCAGGTTCACTCAGTGATGGGCTCAGAGGAAGCTAGCTACCCCTGAATGGTCAGAACAGTAGAGGCAAACACCTATATTGCCTCTCTAATTTATTATCTCCTGGTCTATGTGCCTTGTCTCACGCCATATCTGACCAAATTGAACCATCTAATCTTCCATTTCTTATGGGAAGGAAGGCAAGATTTCATTTATCAAATATGTCAGTCTATTGCCAGCATTCTCTGTATGAATGGGTTGGGATGCTATAGTCCATTACATGTAAGTAGGTATTGAGGCCCATTAGTCTGCAGAGATTTTGAGATGATGTGCATGGGCATGAAAAGGGGGTCAAGGGTCACCATTTGCGAAGCACATTCTCACACAGTAGATCTCTTTGATTCACAGATGCATTGGTTTTGCACATTTTGCATCTCCTTACAATCACAGCAAGGTTGACAGAGACAGTAGACTTCGTGTGCGGTGGATGTACAGAAGCAATAAACTTAGGAAGTAGATTCTCTCCAATGCCCAGGAGGTTTTCTAGAGTTAGTAGATAGTTTCTGTTACCTAAGTGACCAAATTAGCAAGGGAGGAAGCTGTAGTAAAAATGTATAATTGCTAGAATAAGAAGAGGCTGGCAAAAGTTCAGGGAATTATTTTCACTTTTGGTAAGAAATATTCTCTCCCTCAGAGTAAAAGGCAGAGTCCATTATGCTTGTGTATGAACAGTAATGGTAGTGAGACATAGGCCTTGAAGGCAGAGGACATAGGCCTTGAAGGCAGAGGACATAAGAAGACCAGAAAGGAATGAAACTAATATGCTCCAATGAAGAGAAATGTCTTGTGGTGTTTATTCCAGATTCTTTTTGTTCTGAGTCCAAATCCTGCCAAGGTCAATGCTGCTTTTCATCCCCACCAGGACAATAAAGCACCTGTCAAGTACTGGGGTCAAGCATACCAACAAATCCCCTCCTATCAAAAATCATTGACCTTGTGTCTAAATTAGGAACTACTGTTGTTGATGTTATTGTTGTTGCTCTTCTTCTTCTCCTCCTCCTCCTCCTCCTCCTCCTCCTCCTCATCATCATCATCATCATCGTCATTATATTAAGGTGGCAAGCTGGCAGAATTGTTAGGGCGCTGGACGGAATGTTTAGCAGCATTTTGCCTGTCGCTACGCTCCGAGTTCAGATTCCCTCGAGGTCGACTTTACTTTTCATCCTTTTGGGGTTGATAAAATATGTACCAGTTGAACACTGGGGTCGATGTAATTGACTCACCCCTGCCCCAAATCTGCTACCCTTGTGGCAAAATTTGAAACCATTATTATTATTATTATTATTATTATTATTATTATTATTATTATTATTATTATTTTATTATTTTATTATTATTTATTATTATTATTATTATTATTATTACTATTATTATTTATTCCTCTTCTTCTTTCAATTTTGTTTCCATTTCTTGCTGATTGTCTTCCCGAAACCCAGGACAAAGAAATCCACTGTATACATTGATAAGCCACAGATCTACTCTGAGTATGTTTTTCTGAGTAGGAGGAAAGAAACTGAAAGATGGCACTTCCCATGCCTTGGGGATGGCTGAGTAATCTGGGACTTTTGCATGGGGCTTATCTTGAGTTACCCTAAGTAGACTGCCCCACTATTGGGGATTCTATTTATTTATTATTTATTCCTCTAACTTCTGTTCATATATCCTTTGTTATATCCTTTAATGTTGTAGTGCCCCTCTTTGATCCATGTAAACCCTACCTGTTTTTGTATGGTACCTCGTTGTTTGATATTGTCCTCCACGTCTTGGGCCCTGGTAGTCAATAAACAAAATCATCATCATTATCATCATCATTATTGTTATTATTATTATTGTTGTTGTTATTATTATTATCATCATCATCATCATCATTATTGTTATTATTGTTGTTATTGTTATTATTATTATTGTTGTTGTTATTATTATCATCATCATCATCATCATCATTATTGCTATTATTATTGCTATTATTATTATCATTATCATTATTATTATTATTATTATTATTATTATTATTATTTCATATTTCTAGGAACAATCCAAATTATAACGATCGGCAGGATGTTACTTTGTGGGATATTCCATTTGTTAAAGAATGGCTTAAAGACCAGTAAATATCAAATCTTATTTTCATATTACTCTTTTTATTGTTGTTACTATTGTTGTTGTGTCCTGCATTCTCCCTGCTGCATAGGCAAGATGCCACCCAACAATACTCTACATATATTCTGTTGGCTACCATGCTTTTATATCAACACTTCTGTTTACTTCCAATATATGTTACATCAAGACATTTGACAGCTCTCACTTGTCAGTTTCACTTTCCCTTCTTATTTTCTCTCTCTCTCTCTGTTTCCATTTACCTCTCTTTTACTCTCTCTCTCTCTTTCTTTGGTGTCTCTCGCTCTCTCTCTCTCTCTCTCTCTCTCTCTCGCTTTCATCATCATCTTCATCATTTAACACCTTCCTTCCATGTTGGTATGAAATGGATGGTTTGGTAGGATTTGGCAAGTCAGAAGACTTATCAAGCTCTATGGTTACTATGGATAGACACCCATCATTTCATCTCACATAAATCCCATTGGTGTCACTGTTAATGAGGAAGTTGGCAGTGGTGGTCAGTACCTCTCTGTTTTGATGTCTAGTTTGCATAAATTCGATGATAGCACTGCATGACTAGCATCCGTGCAAGTGGAGCACTAAGAGCACCATCCGAGCATGATCGTTGCCAGGGCCACTGACTGGCTCCCGTGCCGGTGGCACATAAAATGCACCATTTGAGCGTGATCATTACCAGTGTCACCTTACTGGCACTTGTGCCAGTGGCATGTGAAAAACAACAGTCGAACAAGGTCTTTGCCAGTGCTGCTGGACTGGCTCCTGTGCAGGTGGTACGTAAAAATACAGCATTTGAGTGTGGCCATTGCCAGTACTGCCTGAACGGTCCTCATGCCAGTGGCACATAAAAGCACCTACTGCACTCTCAGTGGTTGGTGTTAGGAAGGGCATCCAACTGTAGAAACTTTGCCAGATCCCAGATCAGATTGGAGCCTGGTGAAGCCATCTGGCTCGCCAGTCCTCAGTCAAACCGTCCAACCCATGCTAGCAAGGAAATGCGGATGTTAACTGATGATGGTGGTGATGATGATGATGATGATGATGATGATGATGATGATGATGATGATGATGATGATTGCGTATCCAATCCAATATCCCAAATGTTGGTACTGGCTCTGGTACTGCAAAAGCATTGTGAGATATGGTTTTGTTAAATGCAGACAGCTCTGTGTTCCATATTTTCCCGAGTCTACGGAATTACTCTTTTGTTATTCTGGCTTTAGTTACAGCACCAATGTATGCAACATTCTCATTGATTTTGAGGTCTCATTAGAGACAGTGGAGATAGGCAAGTTATTGATGTACATGTTCTTTGCCTGGTCATCAATCTTTCCTTGGTATGAACATTTATCTTGCCCAAACTCCATTCCTATATCTTGTGTGAATGTTGTGAGATCTAATTGTCTCTTAATGTTTGTTGGTCATATTACCAGAATATAACTTTAGGCTTTCAACAAAAAATATGTGGGCAACATTAACTTTATTACGGAGATGTACTTGCATAGCGAGTGACTTGATCTGAGATCGTGTGCTGGAACGAAAAGAATTGCAGCGTGGAAGGTGTTTATAAGCCATTTAAGAAAAACACAAAAACCATTAGATTCACTCCAACATTTAAATTAAATTTGTCAAAATATTTTCGTCGCTTTGAGACCGCGACCTGTTTACTGACAAAACTTCAGGCTTATAAACACCTTCCACGCTGCAGTTATTAACTTTATTCTTTTCTGCATATCCCAGCATGTAACCTTGGAATTTTGTTAACAAGGCTGACAAAGGATTCACTGCCGGTACAAGCAGCATTACAGATGGGCTATCACCCTGGAATATGCCTATTTCTTTATTACCCACAAGGGGCTAAACACAGAGGGGACAAACAAGGACAGACATAGGTATTAAGTCGATTGCATCGACCCCAGTGCGTAACTGGTACTTAATTTATCGACCCCGAAAGGATGAAAGGCAAATTCGACCTCAGCGGAATTTGAACTCACAACGTAACGGCAGACGAAATACCGCTAAGCATTTCGCCCGGCGTGCTAACGTTTCTGCCATCTCACCGCCTTAATTTGGAATATGCCTGTTGATTGCTTAATTCATCATCATCATCATTTAATGTCCGCTTTCCATGCTAGCATGGGTTGGATGATTTGACTGAGGACTGGTGAACCAGATGGCTGCAATAGACCCCAATCTGATCTGGCAGAGTTTCTACAGCTGGATGCCCTTCCTAACGCCAACCACTCCGAGAGTGTAGTGGGTGCTTTTACGTGCCACCGGCACGAGGGCCAGTTAGGTGGTACTGGCAACGGCCACGCTCAAATGGTGCTTTTTAATTCCGTTTGAAAATAGGGGTATGTATGTATGTGTGTGTGTGTGTGTGCGTGTGTGCATGTGTGCATGTGTGTATGCATGCATGTGTTACTTCACTGTCTTTCTCCCCTACACCTCTCTGTTTATCATTTTCCCCTCTCTCTTCCTCCCTTCCACCCATCTTTCTGGCTCCATATGACAAAACATAACTCCAGACACAGAATATTATTCTGTCAAAAACATTATTACAAAACCAAAATATCAGACTATTTGGCTAAAGGTATAAAATCCCTCCAAATCATTATTTTGAAAAAAATTCTTCAAGGTAGTGATGATGATGATGAGGATGAGGCTGTAGAAGTGGAGGTGGTAATGATGACATGGAAAATCACAGTGGTAGAGAGAATTGTGGTAGAGGTAGCTGCTGCTGTTGTTAAGCAACAAGACGGGTAAGGTTGATTAGGTGATGGTCTAGGGCTTAGGGGCAGGAGACCCCAGACCTTGGAAAAAACAAAACTTTGGTCGTCTTGTTGTAGTCAAGGGCTCTTCGTTGACACCCGACACCACTGGGAGGTGGCCCTCGAAGTCGCTGGAAATGGAGATCTCCAGGTCCAAATTCTTGAACAGCAGCTGCTGCTGCTGCTGCTACTGATGGTGCTGTTTAGCCCTAGGTCAGACCAGACCTGATTCAGCAGACCTATGGTCAAAAGGCTTCCCAGCCCTAACTGCTTAATCGTTCCTCTTTCTTTGGACTTATTTAGGATTACATTATCCAATATGCATCCTTCCAGTCTTTAAACTGGTACGTGTGATCTGAGAGGGACTTGGCTGTTATTTCGAGGAAGTGAAAGTACCACAGAAAGGCCCCTTCATTTGATGGTGACAGTGAGATGGTAACGGTGGTGGTGGTGGTGGTGGTGGTAGTCATGGTGATGAGGTAATGATGATGATGATGACAACGATAACGACGATGATGATGATGACAACAGTGATAATGATAATAATGATAACGACAATGACTGATGATGACAACCACGATGATGATGATGATGATGATGATGTGATGGTGGTGGTGGCAGTGATGTAGGTGATACTGATGTTGATGATGATGATAGTGTTGTAGGTGGTGGTGGTGATGAATTTAGTAAAGGTGTTTGTGATTATGGTGGTGTTGTTGTTGTTGTTGTTGTTGTTGGTGGTGGTGGTGGTGTTGGTGGTGTTGTTGTTGCTGTTGGTGGTGATGGTGGTGGTGATGGTGGTGGTGGTGATGATAGTGGTAATGATGATAGTTGTTGGGATGGTGTTGTTTACATGTTTGCCTGTTGTTTTTTTCTCCTCCCTGTCTGACACCAGTTCTCAATCTCACTTCAGTACCCGAGTAGCATTACCAAAATCTTTGCTATGGAGTGACGAAGAGGCATGTATTGTGATACAGTCATTTTGGCGAGGATATAAGGTATTTCATCAATTCCTACAATATTACAATTATCATAAATACCATTATAACCATTGTGTGTGTGTGTGTGTGAATATAGTATTTTTGCAGTTAAATGTCATTAAATGTCTCATGTCTTAATAGTGTCACAGACTTTAGACAAGTTGATCTTAGTTGCCGTTGCCAGCCTTGCCTGGCCCCCGTGCCGGTGGCACGTAAAAAGCACCATCTGATCGTGGCTGTTGCTAGCCTCGCCTGGCCCCCATGCTGGTGGCATGTAAAAAGCACCCACTACACTCATGGAGTGGTTGGCGTTAGGAAGGGCATCCAGCTGTAGAAACATTGCCAGATCAGACTGGGCCTGGTGCAGCCTTCTGGCTTCCCAGATCCCAGTTGAACCGGCCAACCCATGCTAGCATGCAAAGCGGACACTAAATGATGATGATGATGATAATGCTTAATCACATTGGGCGTTTAGTTGTTACGCTTAGTCACATTGGTCATTTAGTTGTTATGCTTAATTACAGTAGGCATTTAGTTGTTATGCTTAATTACATTAGATATATATTTATACAATTATATTATATAAATTATATTATATAAGTATATTAAATAGGATCAAAAGACAGATATATATATATATGGTCAGAGATTTAGAGATATCCTAATGGCAAAATTTGATGAGAGGGAAGACGAGCTACAGACTTGTGACATAGAGTGCAACTGGGAATTCCAAAGACCAAATCTGCAGCTGGTGCAAAGTCCCATCCAAACCTAGGGTAACATGGTGTGGAACGATGCAGTGGACAGGGCCATTAGACCAAAGAAACAGGCCTGGATGAGTGGGAGTAGCAGGAAACTGTATCAGATAGCCAGAACGGAAGCTAGGAGAGGTATATCTAGCCAAGGGAGAACCAGAAAAGAGGAAGTTTGCCTATGTTCAGTGACATGTGGACCAAAGAATTGAAGTGTTTCAGATTGCAAGACAGTCATCATCATCATCATCATCATTTAACGTCCGTTTTCCGCGCTAGCACGGGTTGGACGGTTTCGACCGGGGTCTGGGGAGCAAGGGACTGCCCCAGGCTCCAGTCTAGTCTGGCAGAGTTTCTACAGCTGGATGCCCTTCCTAACACCAACCACTCCGCGAGTGTAGTGGGTGTTTTTTACGTGCCACCTGCACAGGTGCCAGAGGGGTCTGGCATCGGCCACGTTCGGATGGTGCTTTTTTTTTATGTGGGGGGGGTGCAGAAATATAGGGGAGCACCAGTGGGGAGGGGTGGTTCAGAGAAATGATGACAGGTTCTAGGCAAGTAGAACGTAGGATATCAAGAGAGGGGTAATGCATGGTGAAATAGCGTATTGAAGAGGGTGGTTCGAAGAGTAGACACCTATTATGGTGGTGGGAGAAGCGACATCCGGTATGGATGGAGCAAAAATATAGAGATATCCGGTATTGGTGGTGGGGGTGGGCAGGGCGGGTGCACCGCGAATACACGATGGTTGATGAATACACGAGAGGCGAGATGGGTAATGGATAAATTAGTTAAAATAATTAGATAGATATAGAAATTAGTTAAAAATAGTTAGATAGATAAGAAAGCATGTATGATTGATGGGGAAGTGAAATAATAAATAAGCATTCAACTTATCTGTTAGATGAATGAATGAATGAAAGAGCAGAAGTTTGGGGCTGCGTTTTTTTTTTTTAAATAAAGATTGTCCGGAGGAAGAAGGCGCAAATACACGATGGTTGATGAATACACGAGAGGCGAGATGGGTAATGGATAAATTAGTTAAAATAATTAGATAGATATAGAAATTAGTTAAAAATAGTTAGATAGATAAGAAAGCATGTATGATTGATGGGGAAGTGAAATAATAAATAAGCATTCAACTTATCTGTTAGATGAATGAATGAATGAAAGAGCAGAAGTTTGGGGCTGCGTTTTTTTTTTAAATAAAGATTGTCTGGAGGAGTGTGAGAGAAAATCGTGATGCCATTGGAGAGAAATGTGTCTGTATGGATGATGGTGCATTTGCATTTAATGATTCTGCAGAGAAAGATACTTGGAAATGTCATTATGAAAGGCTGCTGAATGTGGAGAATGAATAGGAGGAGGAGAGTCTGCCAAATGTTGACCCAATTGAGAGACCAGCTAACCAAAATGATAGTTCCTTGGTAGATAAAGCAATTAAAGATATGAAGACAGGGAAAGCTCCTGGCCCATCAGGAATCACCACTGAGATACTTAAAATATCTGGTGGGATGGGTTATGGTCTAGTTACCTGTATTATAAATCAGGTGGTTCACAAAGGAGTCATACCCAATGAATAGTGTAGCAGTACCATAGTCAACTGCTATAAAGATAAAGGTGATGCCTTAGACAGAAATAATTACAGAGGTATCAAATTGTTGGATCAGGGGATGAAAATTACAGAGAGAGTCATAGCACAACTAATTAGGGAGAGTTAGTCTAGATGAGTTGCAGTTTGGTTTTGTGTCTGGGAGAAGCACCACTGATGCTATATTTCTGGTAAGACAGCTGCAAGAGAAATACATAGCCAAAGATAAACCTCTGTACTTGGCCTTTGTTGACTCGGAGAAAGCCTTTGACAGGGTCTCCTGATCCCTTATCTGGTGGTCAATGCAGAAACTAGGGATAGACAAGTGGTTGGTGAGAGCTGTACAAGCTATGTACAGGGATGCTACCCGCAAGATGAGGATTAGCAATGACTACAGCGAAAAATTCAGAAGTAGGGGCTCACCAAGGATTGGTGCTCAGCCCCTTCTTGTTCATCATAGTCCTTCAAGCAATAACAGAGGAATTTAAGATAGGCTGCCCCTGGGAGCTCCTCTATGCTGATGACCTTGCTTTTATTGCTGAATCACTACCAGAACTAGAGATGTTTCTGGCATGGAAGCAAGGTCTAAAATCGAAGGACCTTAGAGTTAACCTAGCAAAAACCAAAGTCTTGGTGAGCAGGAAGGCAGACAAACCACAAATCCTGTCAAGTAGATGGCCCTGCTCAATCTGTAGAAAAGATGTAGGTAGAAACTCCATAAGATGCACCCAATGTAAGCTTTGGACACATAAAAGGTGCAGCGATATCAGAGGTGGGTTAAAAGGGAAACTAGCTTTTATATGTGGAAGGTGCACAGGTACAATAAACACTGAAAATATGCAGAAAATAGACTCCATTAACTGCCAGGGGAGCAAGCTAGCGGTAGTAGATAGCTTCTGCTATCTAGGTGTCCAAGTTAGTAGTGGAGGTGAATGCTTCAAGAGCATAGCTATGAGAATAAGATTAGGTTGGGCAAAGTTCAGAGAGCTCCTACCTCTGCTAGCAACAAAAGGCTTCGCTATCAGAGTGAAAGGCAAATTGTATGATGCCTGTGTGTGAACAGTTATGCTACATGGCAGTGAAACATGGGCTGTGACAGCTGAGGACATATGTAGGCTTGAAAGAAATGAAGCCAGTATGCTTTGCTGGATGTGCAATGTCAGTGTGCATGTTCGACAGAGTGTAAGTATCTTGAGAGAAAAATTAGGCATAAGGGGCATCAAATGTGGTGTGCAAGAGAGACAACTGTGCTGGTACGGTCATGTGATGCATATGTACGAGAACAGCTGTGTAAAGAAGTGCTGATCTCTAACTGTGGAGGGAACCTGTGGTAGAAGTAAACCTAGGAAGACATGGGATGAAGTGGTGAAGCATGATCTTTGAAATTTGAGCCTCATAGAGACAAGGACTAGTGGCCAAAACCTTTGGCAATATGCTGTGCTTGACAAGACCTGTCAAGCCAAGTGAAATCGTAGTCATGGCTGATGCTGGTGTCCTGTAACTGGGACCAATGCCAATGGCATGTAAAGAGCACCTTTTGAATGTTGGGCCACACAGAAGCAAAATAGCTGAGTTCCTTTCGAGTGTTGGGCCGCAGGGTGGCAAAGTGGCTGAGTTCCTTTTGAGGATTGGGCCTCAGGGTGGCAAAGTGGCTGAGTTCCTTTTGAGGATTGGGCCTCAGGGTGGCAAAGTGGCTGAGTTCCTTTCGAGGATTGGGCCTCAGGGTGGCAAAGTGGCTGAGTTCCTTTCGAGGATTGGGCCTCAGGGTGGCAAAGTGGCTGAGTTCCTTTTGAGGATTGGGTCTCAGGGTAGCAAGTGGCTGAGTTCCTTTTGAGGATTGGGCCTCAGGGTGGCAAAGTGGCTGAGTTCCTTTCGAGGATTGGGCCTCAGGGTGGCAAAGTGGCTGAGTTCCTTTTGAGGATTGGGTCTCAGGGTAGCAAAGTGGCTGAGTTCCTTTTGAGGATTGGGCCTCAGGGTGGCAAAGTGGCTGAGTTCCTTTCGAGGATTGGGCCTCAGGGTGGCAAAGTGGCTGAGTTCCTTTTGAGGATTGGGCCTCAGGGTGGCAAAGTGGCTGAGTTCCTTTTGAGGATTGGGCCTCAGGGTGGCAAAGTGGCTGAGTTCCTTTCGAGGATTGGGCCTCAGGGTGGCAAAGTGGCTGAGTTCCTTTCGAGGATTGGGCCTCAGGGTGGCAAAGTGGCTGAGTTCCTTTTGAGGATTGGGTCTCAGGGTAGCAAAGTGGCTGAGTTCCTTTTGAGGATTGGGCCTCAGGGTGGCAAAGTGCTGAGTTCCTTTCGAGGATTGGGCCTCAGGGTGGCAAAGTGGCTGAGTTCCTTTTGAGGATTGGGCCTCAGGGTGGCAAAGTGGCTGAGTTCCTTTTGAGGATTGGGCCTCAGGGTGGCAAAGTGGCTGAGTTCCTTTCGAGGATTGGGCCTCAGGGTGGCAAAGTGGCTGAGTTCCTTTCGAGGATTGGGCCTCAGGGTGGCAAAGTGGCTGAGTTCCTTTTGAGGATTGGGTCTCAGGGTAGCAAAGTGGCTGAGTTCCTTTTGAGGATTGGGCCTCAGGGTGGCAAAGTGGCTGAGTTCCTTTCGAGGATTGGGCCTCAGGGTGGCAAAGTGGCTGAGTTCCTTTTGAGGATTGGGCCTCAGGGTGGCAAAGTGGCTGAGTTCCTTTTGAGGATTGGGCCTCAGGGTGGCAAAGTGGCTGAGTTCCTTTCGAGGATTGGGCCTCAGGGTGGCAAAGTGGCTGAGTTCCTTTCGAGGATTGGGCCTCAGGGTGGCAAAGTGGCTGAGTTCCTTCTGAGTGTTGGGTCTCATGGAGGCAATGATTGAGACCTTTGGCATTATGTTGTACTTGAGAAGACCCATCAAGCCAAGAAAAATCACGGGGTTGTGGCAGATACTGGTGCCATGCAAATGGCACTCGTGCTGGTGACACATAAAATCACCCATTACACTTTCAGAGTGGTTGGTATTAGAAAGGGCATTCAGCCATAGAAAACCATGCCGAATCAGACTGGAGCCTAGTGCAGCCTTTCAGTTTACCAGCCCTGGTCAAACCATCCAACCAATGCCAGCATGGACAATGGATGTTAAATGACGATGATGATGATGGAATAGATTGAGCAAAGTCGACTCCAACATCGGAACCAACTTCATACTAGCATAGAGGCACGTTGGTAAAACACCGCTCCCCTAAATGAAAACTTTAGCTGTCATTGTGGTTTTGTGGTACAGGGCAAAATAAGTCTTGCTGTCCACTCAAGAAAACACTGAGTAAATGATCCACAAGCACTCATGCAAATAGTGTCCTAATGTTGTTCCATTTACCAAAACGTTTGCAAGGCACCAGCAGACCTCAAGAGACACATGCATGTCCATAGAACATGATTACCACTTTATTTTCGTGAACCCTCATCTGTTGTTCACTACAAGAGAATCCATCATATAAATAGATAGATAGATAGATAGACAGAGACAGACAGACAGACAGACAGAGATAGAGTGATAGTTTGGTTTCATTTGGTTCCATTTCAATTTGGAATTCAGTCCAGATTTCAGTCTGGTTTCAGTCTAGCTTCAGTTAAGTCTTAAGTTCAGAAGAACTTTGGCATAGTTTCTACTGCTAGAGGCCCTTTCTAAAGCCAACCATTTTACAGAGTGTACTGGATGCTTTTTTTGTGGCACCAGCAGTAATGATGTTATCAAGTAACTCTCAATACACGACCCTTCTGCTGAGGTAAAGTGAAGTAATAACACAACGCGAGGACGTGGAACAAATATAGTATTATTGGATGCTCAGGAAGGAAGGGAAGAAGGAGAGTTTTACGTTTTGAGCGGAGCTCTTCGTCAGAAACATAGGAAAAGGAAAGATCCAGAGAATGGAAGACGGAGGAAAAAAATTGCCAACGGTACACACGCGGTCACATTTATATATACACACATACACCTTCTCTCTCACTCTATCCATCTCTATCTTTCCCTCTAAGTTTCTCTTTCTCCCCTTCTGTTCCCAACTGGAGTGTCCTTGTATCTCCTCTTATAGTGAGGTACCTATCTCTACCCACTATTATTCTGTTAACTTCTCATCAATTTGTACACAGCCACTTCCCTCAATATTACTCCAGTTGAAGGGATTTTGTCTTATCTTGCAAGTCACTCGGTGACCCTGTCAGTGCCATGCAAAAAGCACCCAGCACACTCTGTAACCCTGTTGGTGTTAGGTAGAATATCCAGTCATAAAAACCATGCCAAAATGGAAAATAGAGCTTGGCACAGCCCTCTGGCTTGCCAGCTCTTGTCTAACCATCCAACCCATGCCATCATGGAAAACAGATATTAAAGGATGATGATAATGATGATGATGATGTATACATATATATATATATATATATATATATATACATATATATATATACATATATATATGCATTCAAAATGTGACCACGTGTGTACTACTGGCGATATTTTTTCCTCTGTCTTCCCTTCTCTGGATCTTTCCTTCTCCTATGTTTCCGATGAAGAGCGTCCAATAATACTTCCTTCCTGAGCATCCAATAATACTATATTTGTTCCACGTCCTCGCGTTGTTGTGTTTTCTCTTTGTGTTTTCATGTTTGGATTAACTATATATATATATATATATATATATATATATATACACACACACATACACACACGTTCGTGTGTGTGTGTGTGGTGTTTGAACGTGAATATTTATGCGTGTGTATGTTTGGTGTATGACAGTGTATGTGTTTACTCTAGTCTCAGAAGTCAGTGTCATTTATATTGTATCTTCTTTTACTTAGTGGTTTGACAAATAGGCATTAATAAAATGAATTCCAGAGTGAAATAAGTACTAAGGTCGATAGCAACAATCCAGTATTTCTTTCAACAAAAATTCTTCAAGGTAGCATGGCTGCAGTCTAATGACTAAAACCAGCACAAGAAATATATTTTCAGTCAAGGTTATATTTGAACAAGATTTATATAAAAGTTTCAGAGTTCTTTCTATCATTTAAAATGTTATCATACTTTTATATTTAGTTTGTCAAGTTATATTATTTCCAAGAGGATATAGTGTTACATATTTTTTATGGTAAGTACTAATACTTTCACTCTGCTCAAATATCAACCAGTTTGATAGTTTTCATTTCTCTACATCAGCATCCATGGATTTTAGTCCAACATTGAGCCAACTAACACCTAAATCACAAATCATAATTCTTTCATCCTCTGCATCTGGTTCAGCTCTTCTGCTGTGGTGCATTCTATATTCCATCTCTCTTCTCCACACGCTTCTTTCATCTGGATGTCAGCCACAAAGACTTTCATTTACCTTGGCTCAAAGTATCATTCCTCTAAATTCCTCTGCTGCTTCCATCTTTCTTCAAACACTTTCAAACAATGAAAAGATCTTTGATTATCTCATATCCACACCTCTGTTGTCATTATTGTCAGTGACTTCAATGCTCGTTGCTCTTCTTAACTCTCACACTCCTCTTAGACTGGTACCGTTGCTAAATGATTTGCTATTATGAACTAATTACACCATTTAGTTAGTATCTTCATTAGATGACACTTTGCTGGCTAATGCTATCATGACAAATATCAGGCAATATCAGAGGTTATAAGGCGACGAGCTGGCAGAAATGTTAACACACTGGGTGAAATGCTTAGCAGTATT
Source organism: Octopus sinensis (assembly GCF_006345805.1). NCBI lineage: Eukaryota > Metazoa > Mollusca > Cephalopoda > Octopoda > Octopodidae > Octopus > Octopus sinensis. Next base: position 125,706,474 of record NC_043001.1, on the reverse strand, counting down.
TCGTCTGTCTTCGTGTTCTGAGTTCAAATTCCACTGAGATCGACTTTTCCTTTCATCCTTTTTAGGACAATAAATTAAGTACTAGTTGCATACTGGGGTCAATCTAATTGACTGGCCCCTTCCCCCCAAATTTCGGGTCTTGTGCATGGAATAGAAAAGAATTTCAGATGTTATATTTCGGATACTTCTGCACCCTGTACTGGCGTCAACTACACTTGAATGGTGCTTTTTGTGTACCACTAGCATGAGGAGCCAGTCAGACAGCACTGGCAACGACCACGCTTGAATGGTGCTTTTTATGTGCCACCAGCATGGGGAGCCAGTCAGGTGACACTGGTAATGACCACGCTTGAATGGTGCTTTTTATGTGTCACCAGCATGGGGAGCCAGTCAGGCGGCACTGGTAATGACCACGCTTGAATGGTGCTTTTTATGTGTCACCAGCATGGGGAGCCAGCCAGGCGGTACTGGTAATGACCACACTCGAATGGTGCTTTTTATGTGTCACCAGCATGGGGAGCCAGTCAGGCGGCACTGGTAATGACCACACTCGAATGGTGCTTTTTATGTGTCACCAGCATGGGGAGCCAGTCAGGTGGCACTGGCAATGACGCGTTTGATAATTATAGATTTCACTGATTATGGATTTTTGTCGTTTATGCTTAAGAACTCATAATGTAGAGAAGATCTCAATACGTAGCAGTTTTTTAAAAAATGACAATATATCTATTTCATTTATATTTCCACCTGCCACAGGTACGCTGTCAGCCTGAAATTCAAGAACTACGACGATGGCAGTGGGACTGGAAAGAAGAGAACAGAGGAATACGGCTACAAGTTAATGAATTTTGGAACAAGAGAATGCCTAACTATCATTCTGCAATAGACAGTGACGAAAATATTTCCTCCACCATTATTCAATAACTTGGAGGAAACATCATACGACAGAAATGAATGAAGTTTTTGGCGGGTGGGAGACATTGTACATCATTTCTTTGATGGAATGTGTAACGTTCATTTCATACAAAGGATGTGGATATAATGTAAGCATAATGATAACAGTGGTGGTTGTGGAAAAATAACAGTTTGAGGCATTTATATATATAAGTGAATTATAAAGTATTAAACCTTAAATCTTTAATCTTTTATCTTTTATTTGTTTCAGTCAAACAAATTGACCACAGTACTTATTTTTTAAAGCCTGGTAATTATTATGTCAATCTCCATGCTGAACTGCTAAGTTATGGGGATGTAAGCGAACCAACACTGGTTGTCAACAAGTGGTGGTGGCTACAAATACAATAATACACACATGTACATACACATATATAATTTTATATATATATAGTGAATTATAAAGTATTAAACCTTAAATCTTTAATCTTTTATCTTTTATTTGTTTCAGTCAAACAAATTGACCACAGTACTTATTTTTTAAAGCCTGGTAATTATTATGTCAATCTCCATGCTGAACTGCTAAGTTATGGGGATGTAAGCGAACCAACACTGGTTGTCAACAAGTGGTGGTGGCTACAAATACAATAATACACACATGTACATACACATATATAATTTTATATATATATATATATATATATATATATATATATACCGGAGTCAATACATAAATGTGAAACAAGGTGGAAAAAAGAGTACTCAAATACCAGAGGTAGAGTAATATGCTTTATTTCAAAGCAGCAGAAAATTCAACAAAACCTGTTACTCCGAGTTTCACGTTCCCGTTCGTCGGACAGTTTTTGCTATCAAAAACTGTCCGACGAACAGGAACGCGGAACTCAGAGTAACAGGTTTTGCTGAATTTTCTGCTGCTTTGAAATAAAGTATATATATATATATTATATATATATATATATATAAATAGATGTGTGTATTTTTCCCTTGTTAACAATTAACACATATATATATCAAAATCAAAATCGATCAACATCAATGGAAATTGTAGCTGTGATACCAGTGCCGGTGGCATGTAAGAGAACCATCCGAACGTGGCCATTGCCAGCGCCACCCCGACTGCCCTCCGTGCCAGTGGCACGTAAAAAGCACCATCCGATTGTGGCCGTTTGCCAGCCTCGTCTGGCACATAAAAAGCATCCACTACACTCATGGAGTGGTTGGCGTTAGGAAGGGCATCCAGCCGTAGAAACATTGCCAGATCAGACTGGGCCTGGTGCAGCCTTCTAGCTTCCCAGACCCCAGTTGAACCGTCCAACCCATGCTTGCATGGAAAGTGGACGCTAAACAATGATGATGATATATTGGGTTGGCAAGAAAGTAATTTCGGTTTTTTTAGTGTGAAATAAAAGTCATTTTCTTTTTAATACAAAGAATGAACTTTAATCAATTTATATATTTTCCATTTTGTTCATTGACCTTTTGCCATCTTTCTGGAAACTTCATGGTTCCGCGCTCATAGAACTTCTGGTCCTTATCAGCCATAAACTGAGGCAAGTGCGATTTCAGGTCATCATCATTATTGAAAGTTTTGCCATTCAAAGAATTTTGCAAATTTTGAAACAAATGGAATTCTGATGGTGCAAGGTCAGGGTTATATGATGAATGTGACATCGTTTCCCAACCAAGCTCCAATAATTTTTCATGGGTTAGCAAAGATGTATGTGGTCTAGCATTTTCATGGTGGAACACGATTCCTTTATGATATGCCAATTCTGGCCGTTTTTCTTTGATTGCATCCTCCAGTTTCATTAGTTGTTGACAGTAAACATCTGAATGGATTGTTTGGTTCTTTGGAAGCAGCACAAAATACACAACACCTTTGTAATCCCACCAAACTGCTGGCCTTGTGCCAAAATTTGAAACCTCATCACTCCATCTCCTCTCTCTTTCCCTTGCTCCCTCTCCTCCATCTTTTGCTAACACCAGTGTTGTATCCCTTTATATTCCATGACTTAGCTGTTGAATAAATTAAATACAAGATTGAAATAGTTACTGAAGTCAATATAATTAACAAAAATGCATGGGTGCAGTGCGGTTTACTATATTGGTTAATGAGTAGGAAAAAAAAAAGATTAAGTTTAAGCAAGTCAATTTGTACAATTTAAATAGTTAAAAAGTTGTTAGAAATTTTTTTCCTGACAAAAATATTCAATAAAATTAATGCAAAATTATTCTGAAAATGAAAAGTGAAATTATTTTACATGACAAAAAAACGGTATTGTTCTATGTTGATGTTGATTGTGTTAAATTGGTTTAATCTTGAAATGGAGCCTAATGAGAGTGCAATCAAGATATTTCAAATCTTGGAATATCACCATCATCGTCATTGTCCCATTGTTCTCCTCTTCCATCTCCTCCTCTTCCACCTCCCCTCCTTCTCCTCCTCCTCCTCTATCTCCTCTTCTTCTTCCTCCTCTTACTCCCCCTCCCCTCCTCCTCTATCTCCTCTTACTCCTCCTCCTCTATTTCCTCCTCCTCTATCTTCTCCTCCTCTATTTCCTCTTCTTCTATCTCCTCCTCTTCTATCTCCTCCTCTTTCTCCTCCTTTTCTGTCTCCTCTTCTTCTTCCTCCTCCTCCTTTTCTGTCTCCTCTTCTTCTTCCTCCTCCTCCTCTTCCTCCTCCTTTTCTATCTCCTCTTCTTCTTCCTCCTCCTCCTCTTCCTCCTTTTCCTTTTCCTCCTCCTCCTCCTCTTCCTCCTTTTCCTCTACCTCTTCCTCTTCCTCCTCTATCTCCTCCTCATCTTCTTCCTCCTTTTCCTTTTCCTCCTCCTCCTCCTCTTCCTCCTTTTCCTCTACCTCTTCCTCTTCCTCCTCTATCTCCTCCTCATCTTCTTCCTCCTTTTCCTTTTCCTCTTCCTCCTCCTCCACTTCTTCCTCCTCCTCCTCCTCATCATCATCATCATCAGCAGCAGCAGCTGCATTCAATTTTTTCCTCACCTTGCTTGGGTCACACAGAATTTTTTGAAGTATGTGGTGGTATCAAAAAGTTCACAGACTAGTTTTGTTGTACACCAACAAATGGCAGCACATAGTTGCGAGCACAATGAAAGCTAGCAGTGACCTTCATGAAGCAGTGTGCTGAGTTACATTGCTGTGTTTACTTCATAAGATGTGAAATTTGTGTTTTAGTGATCACGTGTATACTGTAGTCTGCAATTTTGTCATGGACAGGAACAAAGAGCCAATGTGAAATTTTGTGTCAAACTTGGGAAGTCTGCTATAAAGACATTGAGTGTGCTTCAGCAAGCTTATGGCAATGAGGCAATGGGTTGTATGCAATGTTTTGAGTGGCATGGCTACTTCAAAATCAGCAAAAATGTTCCTGGAAGACAATGAGCGATCTGGAAGACCTGCCACAAGGGTCACCCCTGGGAATGGGGTATTGTGCATTGAGAATTCATTCCACAGGGCCAGACCATCAATTGAGAGTTCTACTATGATGTTTAGAAACATTTGAGGGAGGACATTTGGCAAAAGCAACTGAATTTGTTGAGTGCAAAGAATTGAATTCTTCACAATGACAATGCACGCTATCACTGAGCTCTCCTCACTCATGACTTTCTCACCAAAAACAACATGGTATTGCTTCTGCACCCACCCTATTTGCCAGATTTAGCACCTGCAGATTTCTATCTCTTCTCTGAGATGAAAATGCAACTCGACAGTTGCCATTTTAACATTCCCCACTGATTGAAAGAGGGAATGGAGCAATGTGAAATGAAGTGTTTTGCTCAAGAACACAATGTATCGCCCAGTCAGAGAAATGAACCCATAATCTAGCAGTCTCGAGGGCAACACTCTAACCACTAGGCCATGTGCTTTCACAAATTACATTATTTTCATCAGAGTCAATGATAACTCCCATGTTCTTTCTTAGCAATACCTGTTTCTTTACTACCCACGAGGGGCTAAACACAGAGAGGACAAACAAGGACAGTCAAATGGATTAAGTCAATTATATCGACCCCAGTGCGTAACTGGTACTTATTTAATCGACCCCGAAAGGATGAAAGGCAAAGTCAACCTCGGCGGAATTTGAACTCAGAACGTAGTGACAGACGAAATACCGCTATGCATTTCGCCCGGCGTGCTAACGATTCTGCCAGCTCGCCGCCTTTCTTAGCAATACCATCACTCTTCAAGTCATGTGATTGTCTGCTACCAGTTCACATAGCTGTCTGTGATAACAGTACCACTCAAGTGTTACATATAGAATAAACAATACAAACCTACCAATATTTCTCTGCACATATCCACTCAAGAAGTGCTGGATGTGACCCTTTAGCATTCAGATTACTCTGTCAAATGTAATGCTTATTTATTCACATTGTGCCAGTGTTACATTATCATGCTGGTGCATGGTGTAAGCACCCAGCATACATGGTAAAGTGGTTGG
>NC_043001.1:125693603-125696103 GCF_006345805.1 Octopus sinensis | reverse complement strand
ATTTTCAGTCTACAAGCAAAAATTCATTTGAGACTCAACACAACCCCCTCCTCTTAATGACTGTCTCTACACCCTCTTTAAAAAAAAAGCAACTTTTATTTTATTTTATCTTATCTCATCCTTTCTTATACCCACTTACTTTTTTACAGTTACCCTTTTTTTCGAATTTTTATCGTTTTCTTTCTGTCAAATTGTTTAACTTTTTAATTGCATTAATTTCTTTTTTATCCCTTTAATTTTAATTATTTTATTTTTTATTTTTTATCTTGTATCTATTTATTATTTTTTGTAATTTTTATTCGTTTTTAAATTTTTACCTCTTGTACTCTTCCCCCATTTCACCCCCCCATTTTTTATTGATCTTATTTTATTACATTTTATTTTATTTCTGCATAAACGCACACATACATACACACAAATACATATACACACACATGCACAAATACATGCACATGTACACATACTTGAACGCACATATACCTCTCACACACACACTACACACATACACACAAAATACATGCCTGCACATACATACACACACATACATGCACACACATACACACATGCACATACACATGCATACATGCACACACACACACACACACACACACACACAGAGGAATGCATATATGCCTCCACACACACAACCTCACGCACACTAGCATACACACATGCTCATACACACACATGCATACATACACACACATGCACACATACACACATGTGCACACACATGAATGCTTATATACTTCACATATACTTCCCACACACAACACGCACATACATGCACACACAACACACACATACATGCGCACACACACATGTACACATACATAAACACACGCACATGTACATACACACATACAGAGTGCTATTACACACACACACATGCTATTACACACACACACACAGAATTGTGCACATGCACACACCCACACATACACACACTTACCTCCTTCTCTTACACTCTCCTGTCTGAGAAAGAACTTTTTCTTCACCCATTCCCTTCTGGTTATTTCAAAATGTAACCACGTGAATCGTTGGCAATTTTTTTTCGTCTGCCTTCCTTTTCTATTGGACTTTCCTCTGTTTCTGAAGAAGAGTGTTTGCTCGAAATGTCGAACCATCTTTCCTTCCTTCCCTGAGCATCTACTAATACTTTACATGTACCACATCCTCAGGTTGTTGCTTTTTTTGTGTTTGTTCTTCATTCTTTTGGATTTACTATATATATATATATATATAATATATATATATATATATATATATATATACATTCTCTGTTTTTTTTCCGTCCTTTTTTCATATGCATTCACTGCTTTCTTCCAAGGAATCTAATGCTCTTAGCTTATTTTTTCCTTGGGGCTGGCCAGATTGGAGGAATCTCAAGTAAAACCAGCCGAAATTGCAAAGATAATCTGGAACTCGACTGAGGATAGAAAACTCCGAACTACCCATCCTTGTTTTCCTTGTAACGTCTGTCTGGATATTTTGTTGTCCTTGTTTTGTATCCCCTAACTGTCTGGATGTTTTGCATTCTTGTTCCATTTTTGTATTCATCATCATCATCATCATCATCGTTTAACGTTCGTTTTCCGCGCTAGCACAGGTTGGACGGTTTCGACCGGGGTCTGGGGAGCTAGGGACTGCCCCAGACTCCAGTCTAGTCTGGCAGTGTTTCTACAGCTAGATGCCCTTCCTAACGCCAACCACTCCGCGAGTGTAGTGGGTGCTTTTTACGTGCCACCTGCACAGGTGCCAGAGGGGTCTGGCATCGGCCACGTTCGGATGGTGCTTTTTTTATGTGGGGGGGGTGCAGAAATATATAGGGGAGCACCAGTGGGGAGGGGTGGTTCAGAGAAATGATGACAGGTTCTAGGCAATTAGAACGTAGGATATCAAGAGAGGGGTAATGCATGGTGAAATAGCGTGTTGAAGAGGGGGGTTCGAAGAGCAGACACCTATAATGGTGGTGGGAGAAGCGACATCCGGTATAGATGGAGCAAAAATATAGAGATATCCGGTATTGGTGGTGGGCGGGTGCACCGGGAATATGCGAAGGTTGAACTTTAGAGAAACGGGTGGGAATGGCGATGTTTTTAGGGTGGCATATAGAAAGAAAAGGAAAGCAAAGCAGATTGGTGGTTATAAGTTCAAAACATTTAAACGGTAGACAAATGTATGTATGAAAAAGAAGGGAGAAAATCTTCTTAGCTTGCTTATGGACATCGCTTTAAGTCGGAGAGAAGAAATGATAGTGAATGGTGGAGCACGGGAATATGCGAAGGTTGAACTTTAGAGAAACGGGCGGGAATGGCGATGTTTTTAGGGTGGCATATAGAAAGAAAAGGAAAGCAAAGCAGATTGGTGGTTATAAGTTCAAAACATTTAAACGGTAGACAAATGTATGTATGTATGAAAAAGAAGGGAGAAAATCTTCTTATATTACTCTTTTACTCCTTTACTTGTTTCAGTCATTTGACTGCGGCCATGCTGGAGC
>NC_043001.1:125663603-125686103 GCF_006345805.1 Octopus sinensis | reverse complement strand
GTTGGGGTCCACCAGGGTTCAGTTCTCAGCCCCTCCTATTTATCATAGTCCTCCAGGCAATACGGAGGAATTCAAGACAGGATGCCCCTGGGAGCTCCTCTATGTTGACGACCTTGCTCTAATTGCTGAGTCACTATCAGAACTGGAGGAGAAGTTTCAGGTGTGGAAGCAAGGATTAGAATCGAAGGGCCTTAGAGTCAACCTAGCTAAAACCAAAGTCCTTAGAAGTAGGAAGGTAGACAAACCACAAACGCCTTCAGGTAGATGGCCCTGCTCAATCTGTAGAAAAGGCGTAGGTAGAAACTCTGTAAGATGTACCCAGTGTAAGCTATGGACACATAAAAGGTGCAGCAATGTCAAAGGAAGGCTAACTGGGAAGATAGTTTTGTATGTGGCAGATGCTCAGGAGCAATAAACACTGAAAATGCTCTGAGACCAACTTCCGTCACTTTCCAGGTGAAAAAACTAGAAGTAGTTGATAGCTTCTGTTACCTAGGTGACCAAGTCAGTAGCAGGGGTGGGTGTGCTGAAAGTGTAACTGCTAGTGTAAGAATAGCCTGGGCAAAGTTCAAGGAGCTCTTACTTCTGCTGGTGACTAAAGGCCTCTCGCTCAGAGTAAAAAGCAGACTGTATGACGTATGTGTACGAACACCCATGCTACGTGGCAGTGAAACATGGGCCGTGACTACTGAGGACATGCATAAGCTCACGAGGTATGAAGCCAGTATGGATGTGTAATGTCAGTGTACATACTCGACAGAGTGTAAGTACCTTGAGAGAAAAGTTGGACCTAAGAAGCATCAGCTGTGGTGTGCAAGAGAGACTATTGCGCTGGTATGATTATGTGGTGAGAATGGATGAAGATAGGTGTGTGAAAAAGTGTCAATTCCTAATGATTGAGGAAACCTGTGGAAGAGGTAGACCGAGGAAAACCTGAGACGAGGTGGTGAAGCACGACCTTCGAACTTTAGGCCTCACCGAGGCAATGACTAGTGATCGAGACCTTTGGAAATATGCTGTGCATGAGAAGACCCGGCAGGACAAGTGAGTCCATCCCATGTCCCTTGCCAGGGATGTAGCCAGCCCACTTATGCATGCCTTTCCTTCCTTGGACATGTGAAGACCTGTTGAGGCAAGTGAAGTCGAAATCGAATTCGAAATTGAACCTCATCCGACGACTGGCACCCATGCCAACCTCCCTTCATTGGACACTAAACTCTGCTTGTGAAGACCTGTTGGGGCAAGTGAAATCGGAAACGAAATTGTACCAATCCTATGACTGGCACCCGGCAGTTGCCAGTGCTGCTGGACTGACTCCTGTGCTGGTGGCATGTAAAGAAACACCGTTTCGACCCTGTGCTTGAGGAGATCTATTGAGTCAAGTACACCAACATCAAAAATCAATGGAAACTGTAGTTGTGCTCCCTGGGCCGGTGGCATGTAAAAAGCACCATCCGAACGTGGCCAATGCCAGTGCCGCCTTGACTGGCTTCTGTGCCGGTGGGACATAAAAAGCACCAATCCGATCGTGGCCATTGCCTGCCTTGCCTGGCACCTGTGCCGGTGGCATGTAAAAAGCACCCACTACACTCACGGAGTGGTCGGCGTTAGGAAGGGCATCCAGCTGTAGAAACACTGCCAGATCAGACTGGAGCCTGGTGCAGCCTTCTGGCTTCCCTGATCCCCGGTTGAACCATCCAACCTATGCTAGCATGGAGAACGGACGTTAAACGATGATGATGATGATGATGATGATGATGACTATGAAAATCTTGAGGCTATAAGATAATGCATGATTAATTCGAAACAATGGAAATAAATAAATATTGCATTTGACTGAGTAATCTGAATGCTAAAAGGTTACATTTTTCCCCTTCCTCCATCAGTCCTGAAAATATTAGCTTAGGGATGGGGATGCTTGCAAGGTGTGTGTGTGTGTGTGTGAAAAAATGCAAACTTTGTGGTGTCATTTTTTAATAAGATGCCTTCAGGCTTTATATTAGTTTGGTGGAAGCACTCCGTAGGTTACGACGATGAGGGTTCCGGTTGATCCGAATCAACGGAACAGCCTGCTCATGAAATTAGCGTGTAAGTGGCTGAGCACTCCACAGACACGTGCACCCTTAACGTAGTTCTCGGGGATATTCAGCGTGACACAGAGAGTGACAAGGCTGGCCCTTTGAAATACAGGTACGACAGAAACAGGAAGTAAGAGTGAGAGAAAGTTGTGGTGAAAGAGTACAGCAGGGATCCCCACCATCCCCTGCCAGAGCCTCGTGGAGCTTTAGGTGTTTTCGCTCAATAAACACTCACAACGCCCGGTCTGGGAATCGAAACCGCGATCCTATGACCGCGAGTCCGCTGCCTAACCACTGGGCCATTGCGCCTCCACTTATATTAGTTTAGGGCCTCACAAACTCTATATCCAGTATTTCACCATCCTTTCACCACCACCACCACCATCATCATCATCATTTAACATCTGTTTTCCATGCTGGTATGGGGTGGACAGCTTTACAGGAACTGGCAAGCCAGAGAGCTGCACCAGGTCCCATTGTCTTCTTTGGCATGATTTTTATGGCTGGATGCCCTTCCTAATGCTAACCACTCCACATGATGTAAAGGGGTGCTTTTTTATGTAGCACCAGCGTTAGTACTTTTAGTATGGCACCAGCATGAGTGCTTTTTATGTGGCACCAACACCAGTATCAATTCTGCTGTGGAAGATGGGTCTTCTTGAGTACAGCAGTGCACCTGATATCTCAGTCACTAGTCATTTTCTTCGTAAGGCTCAGTGTCTTGAGACCACTTTAAACTTAAAACTAAACTTAGGGCCTCACAAACTCGAAATTCAATACTGATAGTATTCCGTTAAACAAAACCTGCATTAGTACTTTTAGCATGGCACCAGCATGAGTGCTTTTTATGTGGCACCAACACCAGTATCAATTCTGCTGTGGAAGATGGGTCTTCTTGAGTACAGCAGTGCACCTGATATCTCAGTCACTAGTCATTTTCTTCGTAAGGCTCAGTGTCTTGAGACCACTTTAAACTTAAAACTAAACTTAGGGCCTCACAAACTCGAAATTCAATACTGATAGTATTCCATTAAACAAAACCTGCATTAGTACTTTTAGCATGGCACCAGCATGAGTGCTTTTTATGTGGCACCAACACCAGTATCAATTCTGCTGTGGAAGATGGGTCTTCTTGAGTACAGCAGTGCACCTGATATCTCAGTCCCTAGTCATCTCCTTCATAAGGCTCAGTGTCTTGAGACCAATTTAAACTTAAAACTAAACTTAGGGCCTCACAAACTCGAAATTCAATACTGATAGTATTCCATTAAACAAAACCTGTTTCCCTAAATATTTCGGGTACAGCATTGTCGGACCCTTTGAAATTATTCCAACCAACAGAAGTTCAATCTGAGGGTTTGGATAGGAATTCTAAAAGTTTTAGGCATTCTTTCTTCTCATCTAATTAAATGAAAAAGAAATTGTAGTAGACATTTTCTAAGTAAAAAAAATATTTCTGCCAAAATCAAAGAAATATACAAGAAGACATTGCAAGTGAAAGTGCAAATTATCCTGTCTTATCTCTGTCTTAAAAAATCCCATTAACTACAACCAAACAGGACGGAGCTCTTTAAATACATCCGGAATAATCAAAAAGCCATTTATGTATAATAAAAATGTATGAAACATTGCAAGTGAGGGGCATAAATTGTTTTGTCTAATCTCTATCTTAAAGAATCCCAATAACTACAATTAAAATGACAGAACTCTTTATGTACATCCGGAATAATCGGAAAGCTGTTTATATATTATAAAAATATATGAAACATTATTTCAATCTTTCTTTTCCCAAATCTAATGGATTGAATTCAAATTTTTTCCTTGTCAGAATTTTTAGTATTGGATGACATTTCAAAAGGTCAGATTGTTTCATAAGACGCTCAAGTATGACTTTTGAAGAATTTCATGAAAGAATAACGATTATTTTCACAGAATGCAGTTCTTTTAGAGTGTTGAATAAACAGGTGGAACTTATCAATGAGTGAATAAAAGTTTTTTTTTTCCAGAGAGGTCATATTTCCTTGATGTCTAACTTCATCAATGTTTTATTATTCTACAGCATTTTTATAATGTCTAGTTCAATCAATGTTCTCATAATTCTATAGTAATCCTATTGTATCTTACTCTATTAATTCTGTAAGGTTCCTGAAATATCTCCTATCAATATACATACAATTCTGGTGTATTTCTATGATGAATGCTTTATTAGGGCCAACCTTGGCAAGGGAACCACAAAAGCAGGTTGGTATCTTCCTAATCTTCAATACCAGTCCTTTATTCTTATATTAGTTCAGTTACCCCTTTTCATACCACTTCACCAGAAACCACTACTGGTCCCTTGATATAAACTTCCTGTTTTAAACTCATGTAAATTAAAGCCTTCCATCAAACTTTTGTTAATTTATTCCTCATTGACAGTTCATAACAAAGTTATGCAAAATTTTCATTATATTTATCATAGACACATGCTTGGCTACATGGTAAAAAGTTTGCTTCTCAACCACATGTTTCTGGGTTCAGTCCTACTGTGTGGCATCTTGGATAAATATTTTCTATTACAGCCTCAATCTGACCAAAGCCTTGTGAGTGGATTTAGTAGACAGACACTGGACTATCACTACTATTGTGCTTCAGCAAAATGGTCTGCTAGAACCAAAACATGTTCATTATATTCACTAGTTGGTTTTAAAGACCAGATCTAATTCCTTGAGTGTTGTTTCTGATTTTAAACACCTTCAGAGGGAAAATTTTCCCACTAATCATATGCATCATCTCTATCATATTTTAACTTCTCATCCCCTGGCACAAAGCCACCTCCTGCAAAACCCTACCCAACTTAACAGAGCAGGACCTTTCTCTTGCAAGATACTTGGTGACGTCACTGATGCTGGTGCTACATAAAAAGCACCCAGTACACACAGTAAAGTGGTTGGCAATAGGAGAGGTATGCAGCTGTAGAAACTATACTAATGTAGACAGCAGAGCTTGGTTCAGTTCACTGGCTCAACAGTTCCTGTTCAACCCTCCGACTCAAGCCAGCATGGAAAACGGATGTGAAACGGTGATGATGATGATGGTGATGATATTTATTACTATATTCTTGTTGTTTGTAATTGTAATTAATATTGATTTTGTTATTGTTGATGATGATTTTGTTGCTGTTACTGTTGTGTTTATTTTATCATTTTGCCAACTGAATAAATAATGGATAGTGGGTGTATATGTTTTATTACAGTTCATCGGATTCAATTCATTGTGACACTATTACCAGTTTCTTTCTATTCACCTGCGTGCATGCACGTATGCACGTGCGTGCACGTATGCATGTGCATGCACATGCTTGCCAGTTTGTCTGGTCATTGACATGTACACATAAACACACACACTCGCATGCAGATACACACACACACACATGCATGCGCGTACGCACACACATACACATACACACATACACACACATACACGCACACATACATACAAACAAATGCCTATATGTTATATATGTATGGATATATATTTATATACACACACATACACACACACACACACATGTACACACACTCTCATATACACTCTCACACATCTATATGATATTTCTGCACAAATTTGAATACACATGTGCATGGTTTTAGATACACACACACATATATATATATATATATATATATATATATATAACGGGAAGGTTTACGAAAATAAGCAAAAGACGAAGGCAGGTGGAGTACAAACAAACAAATATATTAGTATAGCACTCAGGAATAGAAAAAGTCTTTTACGTTTCGAGCCTACGCCCTTCGACAGAAAGATACACAGAAAAAAACAAGGAGAGAAAAAAATACGTGTAGGAGCTAACGATCTATCATGGCGTCATATATATATATATATATATATAATATATATATATATATATATATCACTAGTTATTTTATATTTTATTTTGTATCATGTTACATTAAGTTCTTCACTTTATTATTCTATTCCTGAGGTGGGTGTATAGTTAATATTATTTGGGTTGGTTGAATCATTAGAGCAGTATTTGTTCATGTGTATTACATTCTTAGTTCAAATCCCAGTGAGATCAACTTTGCCTTTCATCATTTCAGATTCAGGTACTGAGTTTCCTGAAATCAACTACTCACCTGTAATTTTCCAACGAAATTCTGAGTTTGAGTCAGTTGATTTAACTCCTTATGGTTTCATATTGCATGATCCATTCAGCATTCATGTACTGTTGTTTCTCTGTAAGCATCTAATGCCAATAGTTTTGGTTGGTTTATGGGATATAAGTTGTTTCCTCTTAGTGGTGCAGCTACAATTTCTTTAAGGTTATGTTACTTGAACAGTTTCCTAAAATTTCCCATGGAAATTAGTCTCAAAACAGTCTAAGGGCCTTGTGCTATAGAGAGTTCCAAGAGAAAGGGTTTAGGCAAAAAGACAAACTGCTACACATGCAGAAATGTAAATCATTTAAGGATGTTCTGTAATTTTTCAAAGAGTAAAAACTGCAACAGCAGTTGTAAATCACAGATGCAGTGACTCCAAATGCAGCTTTGAGTGCAGCCTTGAAGATGTCACAGTAGATCACCTCAATCTCATTACCAGGAATTAACCAAGAAGCCAAACAACCTATTCCCTAATCACAACTGCTGGTGAAAGTGAGAAAGCGATAGAGAGAGTTAAGTTAAGTTAAGTTAGTTAAGTTAAGTTAAGTTAATTTTTTGGCTCAAAAAGCAAAAAAGCAAGGTCATGTAGGGGGACATGGAGTTATGTACAGGGAGGGTGTTCAAGCAAAGAGTTCAGGCCATTTCTGGTCAAGAGAGACTTTGAACCGAGCGGTTGTCGGCATCTTCACTATCTCGTCCGGCAGCTTATTAGTTTAGGGCCTCACAAACTCTATATCCAGTATTTCACCATCCTTTCACTAGCATCATCATCATCATCATCATCATTTAACATCTGTTTTCCATGCTGGTATGGGGTGGACGGTTTTACAGGAACTGGCAAGCCAGAGAGCTGCACCAGGTCCCGGACAGAGAAAGCCCCTCTCCTTCGATTGAGATGAAATCATCGCAGATAGAGCTTTTCAGAGTGACCCCGCAGCTGATGCTCTGGAGCAGGAGTGAAGAACAGCTCTTTCGAGAGGTTACACTTTTCGCTTAGTGAGAGAATAGTTAATAGCAGCAATAA
This sequence comes from Octopus sinensis, assembly GCF_006345805.1. Classification (NCBI taxonomy): domain Eukaryota; kingdom Metazoa; phylum Mollusca; class Cephalopoda; order Octopoda; family Octopodidae; genus Octopus; species Octopus sinensis. Next base: position 125,678,838 of record NC_043001.1, on the reverse strand, counting down.
CAAAAGCATAAAGCTCCTCCCTTCTTCCAGCAGTACCTTTCCATTCCGTTGTAAGGAATGAGCCTGATGAAGCTCAATGGGTTCCTTTATTCCTAAGAGGGAGATAGAAAATTGATACAATAAAGAGAAAAAAATGGTCCAAGGAAATAGATTTAAAGGACAAATGTGAAGTGTGATGAGGAACCTATATCTTGTGAAGGGCAACCTGACTCTCATAAAGAGGAGTTCATCTTCTGTGAAGGGGAGCTTATCTCCTGTGAAGTGGGGGCCTATCTCCTTCTTGACTAAAATAAAGTTCATAGAATTTTGTAAGGCCAACAGTGAGCTGTTGTAAGATACACCAAATGCATGCAAATTTTTCGGATGAGAATTTGATTACGAAAGAGATGACATCAGAACACAAAGACAACAAAAAAAAGACAGACTGTTGGTAAAATGTAATGAGTAACTTTTCACTGTACTATATCTTTTTTTTTTTTTTTTTACTACCCACTAGGGGCTAAACACAGAGGGGACAAACAAGGACTGATGGAGTAATTCGATTATATCGACCCAGTACGTAACTGGTACTTAATTTATCGACCCCGAAAGGATGAAAGGCAAAGTCGACCTCGGCGGAATTTGAACTCAGAATGTAACGGCAGACGAAATACTGTACTATATCTTAATGATCCACTAAATGTGGAGCTTCAAGGCCTGCCTTGAACCAAGAGCTCCAACTCATGGAAGATTCAAAACTCATTGGCTTTGAACAGAAACAGAAGAAATGGAGATGTGCTATAATCATCAAAGTGAAGAATCTGAAATGGAAACATCATCAGAATTGGGAATTTCTCTGATCTTCATTATTAATTTTGATATATCTTGTTTTAGAAAATTACTTTTTTAAATCTCACAACGAGAGATATAACATGGCAGTCCTGGTTTAGGACGAATGTTGCTGTAATTTGGCCCCAGGAGACATCGTCTCCAGCTGGCTATATGACATGATCTGTGTCCTTATATTTTCGAACAAAGGAATCTAGCACTCCCACTCAGCTCAAAACAATATCTGTGTACCATGATTTCCAGGTTATTTCCCTTCATCAGCACAGAATAATTGTTCAGCTAGAAGTGGCGCTGCCAAATTCCCATTTGAAATATATAGTTTTCAAGTCACTGAACTATAAATTAGAAAATTACTATTTTTAAATCTCACAATAAGAGATATCAGCAACAGTACTTTGGAGTAAAGATTGTTTACCAATATAACATGGTAGTCCTGGTTTAGGACGAATGTTGCAGTAATTTAGCCCCAGGGGACATCATCTCCAGCTAGCTATATGACACGATCTGTGTCCTTATATTTTCGAACAAGGGAATCTAGCAAATATGATAATGACCACCCCCACCCCTCCATCACTGCCGCTGCAACCCCCACCACCACCACCACCACCACTGGGGTTGATGAAATCAACATATCCCCTCTTACAAAATTACTGCCTTTGTGATAAAATTTGAAACCATTATTATTATTATTATTATCATCATCATCATCATCATCATTATTATTATTATTATTATTATTATTATTACTATTATTATTATTATTATTATTATTATTATTATTATTATTTTCCCATCTAATTCAGGAAACTCATCAAGAATAATTTGAAAAACTCTAGCAAAATAATTATAGCCTTTAATTCATTTGAATTATTCCATTATTTCCTTTACTGTTAAATAAATAAATGAATAAAGGTTTTGTAAATGTTTTATTTTTTAATTTTTTATTTACCATGTTTCTGTTTCTGTTTTTTATTCTATTATTATTTTTTTCAATTTTTACTAATTTTTTTTTTTTTTTTTTTTGCTTTTACTAAATACAAAATGAGATAGGAAAATAATTAAAATCAAATAATGACAGTAACAGAAATAATAGCAGCAGCAACAAAAACAATAACAACAACAATAATTGTTTTTAATTTAAGCATAAGGCCAGCAATTTTTAGGTAGGGAACATAGCAGGTACTTATTACTGGTACTTTATTTTATCAACCCCCAAAAGGCTAAAAGGCAGAGTTGACCTATGTGGGATTTGAACTCAGAACATACAAAGCTGGAACTAATACCACGAAGCATTTTGTTTCATGAGCTAATGATTCTATCAGATCACCGCCTTTTTAGTAATAGTTTCTAATTTAGGAAAAAGGTACGTAATTTTGAGGGAAGGGGTTAATAAATACCTATTTCTTTATTACCCACAAGGGGCTAAACATAGAGGGGACAAACAAGGACAGACATAGGTATTAAGTCGATTACATCGACTCCAGTGCGTAAGTGGTACTTACTTAATCGACCCCGAAAGGATGAAAGGCAAAGTCGACCTCGGCGGAATTTGAACTCAGAACGTAACAGCAGACGAAATACCTATTTCTTTACTACCCACAAGGGGCTACACACAGAGAGGTCAAACAAGGACAGACAAACGGATTAAGTAGATTACATCGACCCCAGTGCGTAACTGGTACTTAATTTATCTACCCTGAAAGGATGAAAGGTAAAGTCGACCTCGGCGGAATTTGAACTCACAACTTAACTGCAGACGAAATACCGCTAAGCATTTCACCCGACGTGCTAACGTTTCTGCCAGCTCTCCGCCGTTTAATAAATACCATCAACCCCAGTATTTTACCAGTACTTTATTTTTTTGGACCCTAGAAAGATGAAAAGCAAAGTTGACATTGGTGGGATTTGAACTGAGAAAGTAGAGCTATAGCCACACACTGCAGGTGTCTGATGCTCAGATGTTTCTGCCAAACCACCTTTAAAAATAATCTGTCTTTTACTTGTTTCAGTCATTAAACTGTGGCCATGCTGGGGCACTATCCTGAAGAATTTTAGTCAAACGAATCTACCCCAGTACTTATTTTAAAGTCTGGTCCTTATTCTGTCAGTCTCTTTTGCTGAACCGTTCAGTTACAGGGACATAAATACACTAAAACTGGTTGTCAAGCACTAGTGGGGTACAAACACAGACACATGATATGTGATTGATGATATGTGCATCTCTGAACATGAGCAGAAGTTGTGAAGGAGAATTCTTTAAGGTTTGAACAATTTATCTCTGGAAACATGGGTGCTTCTTTCAACATCCTTAAACAAACCTTATTCATGAACCTTTTGAGCAGGAGGGCTACTTGATTTGAAGAAAATTCTAACTGAGCCTCTCCCTTGCAAGGCCATGTGCTGTTTATCTGATATGAAATCACCATGTCATGCTTGTGATGCATGTGCTTAGTGTACTCTTATTAGACAGGTAGTCATGATGGGTATATTGGGCTTCGTATATTTGTACCCCAGTGTCACTTTGGTGACATGTGCTACTCTCTCTCTCAATAATAATAATAATAATAACAACAACAACAACAACAACAACAATAATTGTTTTTAATTTAAGCATAAGGCCAGCAATTTTTAGGTAGGGAACATAGCAGGTACTTATTACTGGTACTTTATTTTATCAACCCCCAAAAGGCTGAAAGGCAGAGTTGACCAATGTGGGATTTGAACTCAGAACATACAAAACTGGAACTAATACCACGAAGCATTTTGTTTCATGAGCTAATGATTCTATCAGATCACCACCTTTTTAGTAATAGTTTCTAATTTAGGAAAAAGGTATGTAATTTTGAGGGAAGGGGTTAATAAATACCTCTTTCTTTATTACCCACAAGGGGCTAAATATAGAGGGGACAAACAAGGACAGACATAGGTATTAAGTCGATTACATCGACTCCAGTGCGTAACTGGTACTTACTTAATCGACCCCGAAAGGATGAAAGGCAAAGTCGACCTTGGCGGAATTTGAACTCAGAACGTAACAGCAGACGAAATACCTATTTCTTTACTACCCACAGGGGGCTACTCACAGAGAGGTCAAACAAGGACAGACAAACAGATTAAGTTGATTACATCGACCCCAGTGCATAACTGGTACTTAATTTATCTACCCTGAAAGGATGAAAGGTAAAGTCGACCTCGGCGGAATTTGAACTCACAACTTAACGGCAGACGAAATACCGCTAAGCATTTCGCCCGACGTACTAACGTTTCTGCCAGCTCTCCGGCGTTTAATAAATACCATCAACCCCAGTATTTTACCGGTACTTTATTTTTTTGGACCCTAGAAAGATGAAAAGCAAAGTTGACATTGGTGGGATTTGAACTGAGAAAGTAGAGCTATAGCCACACACTGCAGGTGTCTGATGCTCAGATGTTTCTGCCAAACCACCTTTAAAAATAATCTGTCTTTTACTTGTTTCAGTCATTAAACTGTGGCCATGCTGGGGCACTGTCCTGAAGAAGTTTAGTCAAACGAATCTACCCCAGTACTTATTTTAAAGTCTGGTCCTTATTCTGTCAGTCTCTTTTGCTGAACCGTTCAGTTACAGGGACATAAATACACTAAAACTGGTTGTCAAGCACTAGTGGGGTACAAACACAGACACATGATATGTGATTGATGATATGTGCATCTCTGAACATGAGCAGAAGTTGTGAAGGAGAATTCTTTAAGGTTTGAACAATTTATCTCTGGAAACATGGGTGCTTCTTTCAACATCCTTAAACAAACCTTATTCATGAACCTTTTGAGCAGGATGGGCTACTTGATTTGAAGAAAATTCTAACTGAGCCTCTCCCTTGCAAGGCCATGTGCTGTTTATCTTGATATGAAATCACCATGTCATGCTTGTGATGCATGTGCTTAGTGTACTCTTATTAGACAGGTAGTCATGATGGGTATATTGGGCTTCGTATATTTGTACCCCAGTGTCACTTTGGTGACATGTGCTACTCTCTCTCTCAATAATAATAATAATAATAACAACAACAACAACAACAATAATAATGATGATGATTTAGGTATGAGTTTAATGGTCATAATTGATACAAGTGGGTCTAGTACTTACTTGTTCTTTATTTTATCAACCCTAAAGGGATGAGAGATAAAGTCAACCTCAATAAGATTTGATCTTAGAATATAAGGAGCTGGAAAAATTACCCTAATGCACTTAGTCCCATGCTTTAACAGTTTTGCTAATCTACCATCCTGAATAATGGTATGTATTTTATCAACCAAGAATGATAAAATGCAATGTCTGTTCCAGCAGGATCTGACAAAGGGTCATAGCTAATTATTCCAAAGAATATTATCCATTGTTTTACTGATTTTGCCAACAATGATGATGATGATGATGACAATGATGATAGTGACAACGATGACGAAGATGAAAATGACCACCACCACCGCCGCCGCCGCCACCACCACCACCAGCACCACCACTACCATCACTGCCGCAGCCACCAATAACAACAACAACAATACATCAAATTTTTTTTTAAATGACTGTTAATACAAGGGAGATAATAATTTCTTCATACTCTTTGGTGGGATTAGAGATTTGAATTTGAAATTATGGAATAAGGAAAAAGGTGTATAGAATTCACATTTTTCATTTCTATTTTGTTGCTACTTTATAAAGAAGTTCTTAAATTTTCTAGTCAGTGGAAATTGTGTTTAGCGTTATTTCCATTCTGAAATCTCTTTTCTGTTTTACAACTCTGCAACTAAGCACAAGGCCTCAAATTTGGTGCGAGATAGTGTCAATTAGTTTCAGTCTTCAGAGAAATAATGATTGATTACATGACCATGAATGATGATGAAAGCTATAAACCAATTCGTTCCATTGATGGCATTATCTCAAGGAGGTGAATGATTTCAAGTACCTTGGGGTTTGATGTTGCTCACAAGTAAGAAAACATAAAGAAAAAAAAACTTGCTGATATCCAAGCATCAAGCCTAAAATGCCTGAACATCAACCATAACAATATCAGAAAATCAAATATTCTAAAGACAACAAGGCTTGTCTTCTTCAGAGTATGAGTAGAGAGAATTATTCTCCTTGGAGTCAAATCTTGGACTATGGAGAGGGAGCCTCTTCCTCATCATTGTTGTCATTTTTACGTCTGCTTTTCCTATGCTGGCATGGGTTAGATAAGTATTCAAATCTAGTGTTTTTCAGCTAGATGTCCTTCCTATTGCCAACACCCTCCTAATCATTTTATATGAAACACTGTACTATTAGTTTCAAATTTTGGCAAAAGGCCAACAATTTCAGGGGAGGGGATAAGTGGATAACATTGACCCCAGTACTCAACTGGTACTTATTTTTGACTTTGAGAGGATGAAATGTTAAGCCAACCTAGGCGGGATTTGAACTCAAAACATAGTGATGGATGAAATGCTACTAAGCATTTCAGCCAGTGGGTTAATGATTCTGCCAGCTCAACACCTTATGAAACACTGTAATATTCTCTCATCTTCTTCATTTTAGTCATTCCTACAATTTCTTTCTTTCAGAGGAGGTATTAGCTTCTTAACTGGTACTTAATTTTTTGACCCCAAAAGAATGAAAGGCTAAGTAAACTTCGACGGAATTTGAACTCAGAATGCATTTTACCCGAATGCTAACGAATCTGTCAGCTCATTACCTTATGAAACACTAATATTCTCTCATCTTTTTCTTCATTTAAGTCACTCTCTCATTTCCTTTCTTTCGTTCTTCTTTTCATTGCCCATAGTTTTCTTCATTTTTATTTGTTTTCTCATTCTTTTCCTCAATCTTTTTCTCTTTATATATTTCTTCATTTTCTTTCCTTCTCTATCTCTTGCTTTCTTTTGCTTTTCATTCTTTTTTCATTCTTCCTTTTATATTCCTTCCACTTTTCCTTCCTTTCTTTCTTCCCCCCTTCCATTATGTTTCTATATCTCTTTCATTCCTTTCTTCTTCTTTCTGTCTTTTCTTCCTGTTACTTTCTATATTTCTTTCACTCCTATTTCCTTCCTTCCTTCCTTCACTTCTTCCTTTATGTTTCTATATCTCTTTTGTTCCTTTCTTCTTCTTTCCTTCTTTGTGTTAGTTTCTATATTTCTTTCACTTCTATCTTCTTTTTTCTTTCTTTCTTTCTTTCCTTCCTTCCTTCCTTCCTTCCTTTCTTCCTTCCTTCCTTCCTTCCTTCCTTCCTGCCTTCCTTTATTCCCACCTTCCATTATGTTTCTATATCTGTTTCACTTCCCTCTTCTTCTTTCCTTCTTTCCTTCATTGTATTAGTTTCTATATTTCTTTCATTTCTATCTTCTTCCATTCATTCTTTCATTCCTTCCTTCCTTCCTGCTTTCTTCCTTCCTTCCTTCCTTCCTTCCTTCCTTCCTTCCTTCCTTCCTTCCTTCCTTCCTTCCATTACTTTTCTATATCTGTTTCACTCCTCTCATCTTCTTTCCTTCATTGTATTAGTTTCTATATTTCTTTCACTTCTATACTCTTCCATTCTTTCTTTCCTTCCTTCCTTCCTTCCTTCCTTCCTGCCTTCCTTTATTCCCACCTTCCATTATGTTTCTATTTTTGTTTCACTCCCCTCTTCTTCTTTCCTTCTTTCCTCTATTGTATTAGTTTCTATATTTCTTTCATCTCTATCTTCTTCCATTCTTTCTTTCTTTCTTCTTTCCTTCCTTCCTTCCTTCCTCCTTCCTGCCTTCCTTTATTCCCACCTTCCATTATGTTTCTATTTTTGTTTCACTCCCTCTTCTTCTTTCTTCTTTCCTCTATTGTATAGTTTCTATATTTCTTTCATTCTATCTTCTTCCATTCTTTCTTTCTTTCTTTCTTTCCTTCCTTCCTTCCTTCATTCTGCCTTCCTTTATTCCACCTTCCATTATGTTTCTATATCTGTTTCACACTCCCTCTTCTTCTCCCTTCTTCCTCTATTGTATTAGTTTCTATCTCTTTTCGTCCTTACTTCTTCTTTCTGTCTTTTCTTCTTGTTACTTTCTATATTTCTTTCACTCCTATTTCCTTCCTTCCTTCCTTCCTTCCTTCACTTCTTCCTTTATGTTTCTATATCTCTTTTGCTCCTTTCTTCTTCTTTCCTTCTTTGCGTTAGTTTCTATATTTCTTTCACTTCTATCTTCTTTTTTCTTTCTTTCTTTCTTTCCTTCCTTCCTTCCTTCCTTCCTTCCTTCCTTCCCTCCTTCCATTACTTTTCTATATCTGTTTCACTCCTCTCATCTTCTTTCCTTCATTGTATTAGTTTCTATATTTCTTTCACTTCTATACTCTTCCATTCTTTCTTTCTTCCTTCCTTCCTTCCTTCCTTATTCCCACCTTCCATTATGTTGTATATCTGTTTCACTCCCCTCTTCTTCTTCCTTCTTTCCTCCGTGGTATTAGTTCTATATTTCTTTCATTTCTATCTTCTTCCATTCATCTTTCTTCCTTCCTTCCTTCTGCTTTCTTCCTTCCTTCCTTCCCTCCTTCCATTATGTTTCTATATCTCTTTCACTCCTCTCTTCTTCTTTCCTTCTTCCCTTCCTGTTACTTTCTATATTTCTTTCACTCCTATTTCCTTCCTTCCTTCCTTCACTTCTTCCTTTATGTTTCTATATCTCTTTTGCTCCTTTCTTCTTCTTTGCGTTAGTTTCTATATTTCTTTCACTTCTATCTTCTTTTTTCATTCTTTCTTTCTTTCTTTCTTCTTTCCTTCCTTCCTTCCTTCCTTCCTTCCCTCCTTCCATTACTTTTCTATATCTGTTTCACTCCTCTCATCTTCTTTCCTTCATTGTATTAGTTTCTATATTTCTTTCACTTCTATACTCTTCCATTCTTTCTTTCTTTCCTTCCTTCCTTCCTTCCTTTATTCCCACCTTCCATTATGTTTGTATATCTGTTTCACTCCCCTCTTCTTCTTTCCTTCTTTCCTCCATTGTATTAGTTTCTATATTTCTTTCATTTCTATCTTCTTCCATTCATTCTTTCTTTCCTTCCTTCTTTCCTGCTTTCCTTCCTTCCTTCCTTCCCTCCTTCCATTATGTTTCTATATCTCTTTCACTCCTCTCTTCTTCTTTCCTTCTTCCCTCCTGTTACTTTCTATATTCTTTCACTCCTATTTCCTTCCTTCCTTCCTTCAATTCTTCCTTATGTTTCTATATCTTTTGCTCCTTTCTTCTCTTTGCGTTAGTTTCTATATTTCTTTCAATTTCTATCGTCTTTTTTCATCTTCTTTTCTTTCTTTTTTCTTTCTTATTTCCTTCCTCCTCCTTCCTTCCTTCCCTCCTTCCATTACTTTTCTATATCTGTTTCACTCCTCTCATTTTATTTCCTTCATTGTATTAGTTCCTATATTTCTTTCACTTCTATACTCTTCCATTCTTTCTTTCTTTCCTTCCTTTCTTCCTTCCTTCCTGCCTTCCTTTATTCCCACCTTCCATTATGTTTGTATATCTGTTTCACTCCCCTCTTCTTCTTTCCTTCTTTCCTCCATTGTATTAGTTTCTATATTTCTTTCATTTTTATCTTCTTCCATTCATTCTTTCTTTCTTTCCTTCCTTCCTTCCTTCCTTCCTGCCTTCCTTTATTCCCACCTTCCATTATGTTTCTATATCTGTTTCACTCCCCTCTTCTTCTTTCCTTCTTTCCTCCATTGTATTAGTTTCTATATTTCTTTCATTTCTATCCTCTTCCATTCATTCTTTCTTTCCTTCCTTCCCACCTTCCATTATGTTTCTATATCTCTTTCACTCCTCTCTTCTTCTTTCCTTCTTCCTTTCCTGTTAGTTTCTATATTTCTTTCTCTTCTATATTCTGTTCATTCTTTCTTTCCTTCTTTTTATAGATATTTTCATTACATTTATATTCCTTTCCCCTTTTCTCCTCTTTCATCTCTTAAATTTTCTATACTTTTGCTTTTATTTTTATAATTCATTTATTTCCCTAATTTTCTATTTTCTTTCGTTCCTCTACCTATTGTATTTCTTTTCTTTTCTTTATTTCATTCTTGTTTTTTCACATCATTCCTTTCATTATATATATATTTTTCCCCTTTTTGTTTTCTTTTTTTTACATTGTTTCTTGCTTTCCTTTTTGTCCTATTTATTTATTTATTTATTTATTCATTTCCCTTCTGTAATCTTTCCACAAAACCCCCACTTCTCTCTAGCACCACCCTCTTCCTTCTCCAAGAACCATCAATTGCAATTATCTCCACGTAATTACAATAAAATAACAAAGTATCCAAAGTAAATTGCTAACACACCTAACCTGAGAAATTATTGGAGAAATAAACCAAAATATTTAATAATGTAAACACAAAACATTGTTCATAACCTTTTGGAAACAAAATCAACTGATTCTTCAACTACACCAAGGAAAGCAGAACCATTTTTTTTAATATGGCTATGTAGTTAAGAAATTTGATTCACAAGCATGTGGTTTCAAGTTTAGTCCTAGTGCAAGGGGCCTTTGGCAAGTGTTTTCTATTCTTCCATAGCCTCAGGCAAACCAAATTCTTCTGAGTGAATTTGGCTGACTGAAACTGAAAGAAGCCTGCATGGATATAAGTGCAGGCATGTGTGTACACACACACACACACACACACACACACACACACACATGCACTTCTGAATATGTGTGTGTATAGATATAAGTTAAGTAAATGGATCTCTGTTTTGATGATGAGCATTCAGATGTTTGATCAACAGAGCTTCCTGTTCATTGAATTAGCATCTAAGTGGATGAGTATTCAAGTGTTCCAGAGACATATGTATGTCCTTAATATAATTCTTAGGTAGAATTGGTATGACTCAGTGTGTGACAATGCAGCATCTTTCAATTACAACTACAATCCATCAACACAGTTTCTATGTATCCAGCTGCACTCACATGACTTGGGCTCCCCCAATGCAATTGTAAAACACAGTGCCACTGGACTGGCTCCTGCACAGGTGGCACATAAAAAGCACCATTTGAGCATGGCCATTGCCACTACCGCCTGACTGGCCCTCGTGCTGGTGGCATGTAAAAGCACCCACTACACTCTTTGAGTGGTTGGCGTTAGGAAGGACATCCAGCTGTAGAAACTCTGCCAGATGAGATTGGAGTCTGGTGCAGCCATCTGGTTCACCAGTCCTCAGTCAAATCGTCCAAACCATGCTAGCATGGAAAGCAGACGTTAAACGATGATGATGATGATGATGATGATAATGACTTGTCCAAAATGCCGTCCTGTGAAATGGAACCCAGGGCCTCGTAACTGCAAAGTGAACTGCTTAAACATATGGCCATATTGTGTTCATATGTGTACATATACTGGGCTGTCAAATTATCTCCCTTTAAACCAAAAATAGGTAAAACTTAGTAATTTGATAAGCAGAGGTTGAGAAAAACAAAAAACAGACTGAAATATACATAGACATACATATATTATATATACCGTAAATCCTCGAGTATAGTCTGCCCTTGAGTATAATACGCAGGGGATTTTTAGGGGGCTGTACCTCTGAAAAACCTAAACCTTGTGTATAATACGCACCCCTTCTCTAATTTGAATCAAGGAGGTCTATATAACGTCCTTGGTTTGTAAAAATGTATATAGTAACGTCCTTTATTATTGCCTTCTTGCCTTCTTTATCTTTGACATCTATCTAATTTCATCTTTATTTCTTCTCCATAACCTGACATTGCTTTCGTCAACATCAAATTTCCTTCTGGTGGCCCTGTTACCATACTCTTCAGCATATGATATAATTTCAAGTTTAAACATAGCTGAATAAGATCTACGAGGCAATTTATGGGCGTGTAATGTATAAAATGTTTTATTGGAGATTAATGTACAGGTTTAAGTCCTGCTTATAAAAAACCCTAGTAAAGACCCACAGTAGTTCAAACATTTAATTAAGTATCTATTGTTTGCCACGGTAATGATGCAAACTGCCAATACAAACAGCAGGATGGACTATTTAGCGCTAAGCTATTAAGCACAATTTGTGCGTGATGAAGCCAGCAGCACCTAGTTGAACAAACACTTTCGCACAAGCATAATACAATAATGGTGATGTTCTTAACTGTTATATGGGAATGTAAATATGTTTTTGTTACATGTTATTCTGTGTTCTGAATACTTTTATTTTAATAAATGTTGCTTACTGCAAGTTATGGATGATTCTTTTATGATTTCATTACTTTCAGCTTAAGGTATTTTTGCGCCTGACATCACAAAATGCGTCTGAATAAACATTGCTGGACAGCAAACAGAGACTCAAACATTGCTTAGAAAATAATTTTCATTTTTAACCTCATATATAGTATGCACTAGGGATCTTGACCTTTAAATTTTGGGAAAAAAATGCGGATTATACTCGAGGATTTACGGTACATGTATACCTGTCTATCTATCTAGCTTAAATTGCACATTATTTTGGAAGACTATTTGCATTTTGCAAATATAATAATATAAATTGTTTATGTTTTTAAGTTATGAAACAATCTATTGTAATATTAGAATTGTCTTATTGTTAAATAAAATTTCATCAAACTATTTCTATCATTTATGACTTTATATGCATAGATGCATACATACACACACATACATAAACACACATACACATACATACATACACACATACATGTATAACGTAGAGAAAGAAAATAGAATTCACAAGACTATTATTCAATAATGATCATTTTGATCCATCATTCACCGGCGCTTCATAGTTGAGATGATGCACAAACAGATGCAGAGCACCATAGGTGCAGATGTGCCTTGTCAGATGTCTCTTGGCATACTACTAGGTGTATACTCAAATTTAAAATTATTACTTATATATATATATATATATATATATATATATATATATATATAGATATATATATGTGTGGTGTGTGTGTGGTGTGTGTATATATATAATATATATATATATGTGTGTGTGTGGAGGTGCAATGGCCTAGTGGTTAGGGCAGCGGACTCGCGGTCGTAGGATCGCGGTTTCGATTCCCAGACCAGGCGTTGCGAGTGTTATTGAGCGAAAATACCTAAAAGCTCCACGAGGCTCCAGCAGGGGGTGGTGATCCCTGCTGTACTCTTTCACCACTCTTTCTCCTACTCTTTCTTCTGTTGGCCTGCTCGCTTAGCCAGTGGGGTGGTGTCATTCGAAGGCTAAAACAATGCGAACGCATTGTGACCAGTGAAGAGTAAAACATCTGATGGTCTGGTCAGTCACGTGATCACGTGATATATATATGTGTGTGTGTGTGTGTGTAAATAATAATATCTATATGCTTAAAGGTTATAGATATTTTTAAAATTACAGTTCTTAAGTTGGTTTAATGGCTAGCGCACTTATTGCAAATATAAGTGGTGTGGGTTCACATCCCATGCGCATGGAAAACTCTCTTTTTCCACTGAGGGCTTATATATACCCCAATACTTGACTATTTTCTTTTGTCAATACACAGTGATTACTTATAGGCATAAAGCTTATAGATATTATTATTTACAGAGTTATCAGTTGTTATCACACACACACACACACACACACATACGTATACATATACACAGCCATACATACATACCAACCAACCAACCAACCAACCAGCCGACCAGGAGATTGCCACTAAATACTTAAACAACAAAAGAAGCAGTGAAACTCTTGCATTTCCAAGATGCAACTGTAAATGTAGCTTACGTCATATTTCATAAATATCGATCTATCTATCTATATATGTGTATATATATTTATATATATGTACGTGATTAGCAGTTGCCCCAAAATCTCGTCAAATACTACCTCCCTTTGCAACATGACATTGTTACAAAAATAATGTACAATGCCATTTCAAAAAAAAAGACTGTCTTGAAATAAATATAGAGAATTCCCTTGTTACTGAATATATATGCAGATACCAGCACAAGGGATACTGGTGGAACATCCCCATCAAGATATCCGTTCTCCTTTCTGACAAAGAGCTATGTTTGAAATGTTAAACTCTCTCCTTTCACTGAGTGTCAAGCTAATACACTTCTTGTACACATCCTCATGTTTGTTGTTTTCCTTTTTTCGTTTTTTATACATTTATTTGAAGTGACTGTATATATGTACACACACACACCACACACACATACACACACATAGAATGGTTCTCTTTTTTACTAATAAAATTGACTACAACAGCCAGGATGGCCATGTTCATAAAGGGTACAGTATAATGACTAAAATTGGTAAAAAGTAAAATAAATAAATAAATGAATGAATGAATAAGTAAATAATATAGGCACAGGAGTGGCTGTGTGGTAAGTAGCTTGCTTACCAACCACATGGTTCCGGGTTCAGTCCCACTGTGTGGCACCTTGTGCAAGTGTCTTCTATTATAGCCTCGGGCCGATCAAAGCCTTGTGAGTGGATTGGTAGAGGGAAACTGAAAGAAGCCTGCTGTATATATGTATACATATATGTATGTGTGTGTATATGTTTGTGTGTCTGTGTTTGTCCCCTCCAACATCGCTTGACAACCAATGGTGGTGTGTTTATGTCCCCGTAACTTAGAGGTTCGGTGAAAGGCACTGATAGAATAAGTACTAGGCTTACAAAGAATAAGTCCTGGGGTCGATTAGCTTGACTAAAGGCGGTGCTCCAGCATGGCCGCAGTCAAATGACTGAAACAAGTAAAAGAATAGAGAGAATAAAAGAATAACAACAAATAAACATTTCATCCAAAGGATTTTTTTTTTTTATTCAGATATATTCCAAAAAACTTGAAAGCTAACAATAACAATTAAAAAAAAACAAAAAAAGGGATAAATAATATGTACTTATCTATCCCACGCACTAGTGCGAATAAATGGTCAATTACTTGACCTTTCGGTGATCAGAAGTATCCATCAGCGGGTGATCAACCCTATTGATATTTTTTTGGTTGTTGTTGTTTTTTTTTGTTTATTTTAGGAGGACCAGGGGGGAAAGGGAGGAGTGGATAACAGGGTTTGTGATGTTCATGCCATTTCCCAATGGCATTAGCACGAACATGAGTGAAGTTGAAAAGCTACAATCGGGGAATCGGAGAAACGAAACTGGGTCGCAGATTTTGATTCACCGGGAGCTTCATACTACCTCTTCCTGTGTATAGCGCCCACCAACAGTAACATAAAGACACAAAAAAAATCACATATATATATACAAAAATACATATATATATATATGTTATATATATACATATATATATACATACATATATATATATATATATATATATATATATATATATAACATATATATATATATATATATATACATATATACATATATATATATATATATATATATATTATATATATATATATATATATATATATATATAATATATAT